>NC_134704.1:59688620-59961120 GCF_043290135.1 Rhipicephalus microplus | reverse complement strand
ATATATATATATATATATATATATATGTGTGTGTGTGTGTGTGTGTGTGTGTGTGTGTGTGTGTGTGTGTGTGTGTGTGTGTGTGTGTGTGTGTGGATCGTGGATCGTCAGGGTATGTGGAGGTAGGAAGCGTAAATTGCACGCACTTACACGGAGACTTAGGACGGCCCCCTGTCGGCCCCCGTGCGCAACGCAGTGACTAATTAAGAGCAGCGCTAATTAAATGGCGGGGAAATTGCGAACGCTGAAAACGAAGATGCGTGCAGTTCATGTTCGACACCTAAATTCGTGCCCCACGCGAAATTAGAGTGGTGTGTACGCGCGTCACAGAAGCCAATTTCTTACGTGTGGTTTCGAGCTATCATTACGAGAAAAGTTCTGCCAAGATTGCGCGGATCAAGCGTGATCTTGTTTATCGGTCGGCGAGCTTTTGTAATCACGCCGGTAACTAAGTGGTAATAGAAAAATCGCTATTGCCGTAAATCAAAGTATCCTCGCACCCTACTGTGCAATCAGACTCAAGAAAACAATCTCGCGTCGAATTATGGATTGAAATATTGTCTTGATAAGACGATCCAAACCGGTTATGTGCCTCGCATAAAGGAACTTATATTTGCGAACCTTGCGAGAAAATACGGCTTCAGACGGGGAGCAAATAAAACTTTCCGAAACACCTATTTCACATAAGTACAGGCATAAAGAAGCACGTATATCAGTGTCAATCAATATCTGGCACAAAACAACCGAAAAGCACCAAATATGTGTAAAGAATCGTACATCTAGCGCTTATTAAAAGGAAATAACTGACACAGAAATGTGAAAATGTGCACGCTTAGAGTCAAATCTATGTCATGAGAATAACGATAGATAGATAGATAGATAGATAGATAGATAGATAGATAGATAGATAGATAGATAGATAGATAGATAGATAGATAGATAGATAGATAGATAGATAGATAGATAGATAGATCAGAGTGTACAAGATATATGCAGCACCGAAGTGGCCGAGAAGGGACGTGTCTGACCCAGAGTGTTTCTTAGTGGAAGTGCAGGACGTGCAGGCACATCAGCGCCACGACTCTCCTGAAAACTGCGTGCCTTCGACTCCACGTTTCTTCTAGGCCTTCCGATGCACCGGCACAGACAAGACGGAACGCAGCAAAAGAAAATGCCAATCTCCCAGGCACGCGGCGGGGTGCATACTTCAGAGAATCCTCCCCCCCCCCTCCACACCACTTGCATGTTGCCCGGCTTTTGAAAACACTGCGCGCCAAGTTCAAGGCTATTGCCGAGGGCATCCGATGTGGGCCGGTCAGGCCGGCCACCACCGCGGGATTCGATAATGCGAAAAGCGAAGATTCTCGGCCGAGAGAGTGGTCGCGGTGATGGCGCATGAACAACCGTCGTGATGGTGGTGCACGCGGACGTGGTCCGAATGACGCGAGCTGCATGCAGGCAAAGGCGGAAAGCGTCAGAGCGGATAGTCGAACGAGTCGGTGCGCTCCTTCCATCTCCAACGAAATAAACGGGGCGAAAGACGACCTGTTGGTCGTTTCTTGCTGGTCCTCGCCTTTCGCGCTGTTTTTATATGGTCCAAGACGCGCAAAGCGAGTCAGCGGCATCCTCCAACCACATGCGGCGACAGGTTTGAGTGCTCTCTTCCGAACTATTTCGACTGTGCTTTGATTCGGTGCGATGTGTGATAGGCATCCTAGAGACGGCACGAAAACGTAGGTATTCCGTCGCGGTGCTTATCGAGATATGCAGGGCGTGCGCGTCACTGTGGTTGCGCCTATGGAACCAGCTCGCGACGGTGCAGAGAAGCAGAAATGCAATTCATGTGACTGCTCATATTCAGTTGAAAGTTAAATCGGCACGGCTGACGCTACAAATGTGCTGCGGTTCACGCCGAATTGAATATATACATCAAAATGTCACCAAAAGGCGTTGTGGGAATGAAGGTGATGAGGGAGGTGGGGCGTGAATGGCTACTTGCCTGTAAGAGGACAGGGAGGTGATGAGAGATAATTGAGGGGTGGGGGGTAGTCATAATTAAAGTGGACATTGCGGTACGTGTTAGGGGTGTGTTCGATCCCTGAGCAATCACGTGTTTTCGAAAGCCTGTCTCTGTTTTCGGTGTACTAGTCACACTGATTACCAATTTCCTAGTCCACAGGACTTGGCAGATTCTATGAACGAACCACCGTAATCGATTATTTCCGGGCTGACACGCGCAACGTCCAAGTGCGTCACTTTCCTTGCGTCCTGATGATTAATGTGTCCCGCCCGCAGGTCACACATTCAACGCTTTCATAACGCACTAACCAGCCCGACTCAGCACCTGCAGCTTCGAGAATACCAGCTACGGGGTAATTTGTACATGGATGACCCAGCGCACGGCGGACAGAATCCGATGTATAACGTCCGTATAGAGAGAAGAAGGTTAGTGGCGGCAGCTCACGTAGATTATTATTTTTTTTCTCCGGCGATCACTCTTCATCACCCGTCGCTTTACGAGGGTCTACGGACTTTAGCGATTCAATGGACAAAGCACGTGCGCTGAATGCAATCTTCTGCCTGAATAAACTGTATTACGCTCCGAGGGGACGTCGCGGCGGATGAAAGGGGTACGCAGAAACCGCCAGGAGCCGGTCATGGAGTTTCGCGTAGTCCCTCCTTAGGCTGCGCAATTTCGGCTTAGTCGTGCAGGGTGAGGCCACTTGCACTGGGCCTCCTCCACCCCTTTGCTAGTTACCCACTTATAGAATGTGTTCGTTCCTCGCTTCTTTTATTTGACTTATCCTGTCTAATTCTTTACGACGTCCTTGGAAATGCGGGCGCGTGCAGAGAATAGATAGCGAGGGCCAGTGACGTGTTCTAATCACGGGACATGATGAGCGTACAGAGGCGCCAGTCGCGAACAAGAGTGTAACGACCCTGTGTCAACAAACTCGAATAATGACAAGCGGAACGTCATCCGTAACGCTATGATCTATTAGTCTCGCATGCTCTGTCAAGAGAATGTTGAACAGATAGGTAGAAGACGTTTTGTTGGTGCAGGGGCTGGGAATGGGTGAGACGAGACACGATGCTCTGCAAGGTGTGACGTGACTACCCTTTTCATTTCTCTTGCTGTGCGCAGGAAAGTGCATTCAAGGCCTGAGAGAGAGAGAGAATAAAACATTTATTTGCGACCGAGGAAGGAATGTCGGTGAGTGGGTTCCTTAGTCCGGGATCCCATTGGCACGGGCCGCTGTCCTCGCTCGTCTCACGAGGGCCTCTTGGGTATTCGGATCCGAGCTGGACAGAGCTGCCTCCCACCCTACAGTGTTGTGCTGTGCTCTGGGTTGTAGAGGTAGATTGCGTGGCCATTCCCATACCATGTTGTACAGGGTGGCTGTTTTAGTGACGCAGAACCTGCACTGCGGTGCGTATATGTCGGGATCTATCTTGGACAGTATGTATAGATTGGGGTAAGACAAGGTCTGCAGGCGACGCCACGCTACCTGAGATTCTTCACTGAGCTTTGGCCCCCCCGGGGGGGGGGGGGGAGTTTCCGTCTTTTGAGTCTTTGATGTTCTAGAATATCTGCCCATGTTTGGAGCGGTTCCATACGCATAGCAGGTGGGTGCGATATGCCGGGGTCGGAAGGAAGGAAGGAAAATAGGAGGAAAAAACGGCAGGGAGGTTAACCAGCCTATAGTCAGTCGGTTTGCTACCCTGCGCATGGGAGGAGGATGGGGGAGACAAAAAATAGAGAGCAGAGAGGGAAGACAGAAAAAATTTGGCAGCACACGCGCGCACGCTCAGTCATAGTCCAGTCTTGTCTTTCGCGGTCTGTGACATTGCTGTTACAGCCGCTTGTTCAAGTCCGTGTCACGTAGGAATTTCAACAGAGCTTTGTCGCCTTCTGTTGCAATGTCTTCTTTCGGGCACTTGACAGAATAGTGTCTACAGACATTTGGCTGTTGTCGATGGGGGTCGAAGGTCCGGAAGAGTAATTCTCGGGCCGAGGCATGGGCGAGCTCATTGCCTCTAACTCCGCAGTAACCGGGTATCCATATCAGCTGTTTCCATTCGCCCTCTGAGCGTGAGGACGAGAGTTGTGCAAGAAGTCGATGCGCAATGGGGCCAATGTAGCCTTTACGAAAAATTCGGTAGGCTGCTTTTGAATGTGTTAGAACGAAAGTGGACCTTCGGTTTCGTAGGGCGAAGGCGACTTCTGCTTCTTCCATACTAGTGGTGTCTGTGTCGTGGGCTGATATACAATCAGCCTGTTTTCCACAATGAATGACGCTTGCTGTATATTTGCCGTTCACTGGTCCAGATGCATCGACAAAGAAGGCGCCCTCAGTATCTGAGTAGTTGTCGTGAACCTTTGCCCGTGCCCGTCGTCGATGTTCGTGGAACTGAGGATGCATGTTGCGTGGACGTGGTCATGATGAAGTCATGCGCCCATTCATGTGGGATACATTGTTTTTCCCTTCTCTCAATGGGGGCTTCGATGCCAAATTATGATTGTATTTTCCGTCCCGTTTTAGTGATGGCGAGGCGCATGACTTGATTCGAGTGGTGTGCATGGAATAGTTCTGATACGGTATTGTGGAGCCCCATTTGAAGCAGACGTTCCGTGAGTGCCCATGGGGGTTGGTTCAGAGCCTTCTTGAGAGTCACACGTATGACTCTATTTTGTGCTCATCTGCTTTCAAGATCCTCAGGTCAGGATAGCTATAGGTTATGCGACTGATAACAAATGCCTGAATGAGTCGCATTATGTCGTGCCCGCGACGTCATTCCTCGGGAATCAGTGCCATCTGGTGGCATGCATAATAAACTAAGTGGAAAAAACGTGCTTCAGCGAAGCCACCACCCTGTGATGCCGCTCAAGTTTTTTCTAACCCTGGACTTTCATTGACAATCAGAGTCGCAAATGTGAGCGTGACTTTTAAAAGTAAGCGCTACACAGAGGTTCATATCATGAACTTGGCTATTAATAGATAATACTGAACCCTGCGCACATGTTGGTGAAGATTTGATGTGCAGGCCACCAAATAAGTTTTAGATGCTTATGTCAATTGCTCAAGTAAGCTTGGAGCTCTGATGTTATTTGTCTCTCCTAACCTATACCGTCATCGCCCGGCTATCACGATTATCGGGGCACAATAGCTTTTGAGTCACGGGAGAATATTCATATGCGGTGCATACGTAGCCAGCAGGCAAACAGACGTTACACAACAGCTGACCCTTTCCCATTACGAGGTCGAGCTCTTGGATAATATGGGTAGTCTTTTCCAATGAATAACATGCGAAAAGAAACACGAGGTGTGGTAGGCGTGAGAGGAGAAGACGCAAGTTTGCGGCACAAAAATACTATATTTTCATCTCAGGCATATCTGCAACTTGCCGCAGAAACGAAACGTCGTTATGTATAACAATGACGATCTGTCGACGGCGTAAGCGAGCGCGCATGCACAGCACGGTGGTTCTTACCTAATTACCTAATGAGAGACCCGGCCGCTTACCGGGCAAGGAATGGGTGTATCCCAGCACGCGCTCGGGGTGCTCCACACAAAGGGGACCGCGCGTGCTGCGAAACGCGCACACGAGCACGCCGTTGCGGAGCGGAGCAAGGACGCCCATTACACGAATCGGTTTCACCTTTTCGTCCGCCGAACGGCGCGATATGAGGCGCATAAGACGATATAACGCCGTCGCGCTACCGGACGAAATCGAGTCTCGACCCGGCTTCTTTATTGTACCGTGTTTACTCGATCGTAAGTTGATGGTCAAATCGCGTCATCGAAATGAGTAGCCGGGCATGCGTGTGCGCTGGGGATATAACAATAATTGTTGGAATTTAACGTCCCGAACCCATGATAGGATTATGGGGTAAACTGTAGAAGAGTGATGCGAATTTCGACCAGGGAGGATGGAGGCTGAGGGAAGCATTCTAGGTGCCCCAATCATCAGCTGTATATCAACGCTGGGGGATATAGTGTGGTTTTTTGAACAATTAAGTATTGTTTATTTATTTATTTATTTATTTATTTACAAGAAAGACTATATATGCAAGTAAGAAACTATATAGCTGCAATAATCTGAATTATGTGCAAGAGTACTTCGACGAGCAAACACAAAATAAGTGCTTAATGTTATATGATGATAGAATACTCTATGATGTACGACAACGAGCGCTAAATAACAATTGCAAATCTATCTCAAACACCTGCCCTCCTCTAGCTTCTTACCTATACTATCGGACAGCACTTTCGCAAGTGTCAGTAAATCGGTGCTTACTTCTTTTTTGTTTTTTTTTACTTCACACTGTTTTGTCGTTTTTAGCGATAATAAAGGGACTGGACAGACTAAGCTTTGTTAGGCTATAGCATAAGGATATACCACACTCGCTCTTGGAACTGTGCAGCCGAGCTTCCCAAAAGGTGCAGATCATGCACGGTTGTGCACAATGAAAACACAAGCACATGTAGAAATCACACTTAGAAAACACAAACACACCTATAGCGGTATACCGTGCGTTTTTCGTGGGAAAACTCCGGCTTCGACAACGCCGCTGCGGTTATAGCGTGTCGCGTCAAACGATTGCAGGCCACTAGGCTTGTGTAACGCAACTATCAATATTTTCGTTTACCTTTATCACGTATGGAGCCCCTCAAATAGGTGAATAAATCTGAAGATTGCACTAGAGAAAACACGGTATACTTCGTCGCACCTTACTTCTGTGCCGTGGATCGACGGTGGCGGGGCAGCAGGGCGTCGCAAGGATTACGCAGTTCGGCGCGCTGGCTGCAGCCCATTGTGATAATGAGATTAATAGCGCACGAGTCCGATAGCTCACGACACAATAAAGCGATCGCCCGATACGCATGCATATAGGCCCTGTGCGTGTGTGTCGAAGTGCAGCCGCCCGCCCCCTGAGAAACAAAGCTCGCCGTTATGATCGACACGACTTCGATAAAACGTATAGGTACACAAATGGTACACACACAACCTCTCAGCGAACGTGTCTTTGAAGTGAAGACAACGCCGCTGTCGTTTCGCAAGAAAAGCTCGGCAGCGCCAGCCAGACTTCACTTGCGTCATACGCTGTTAAAAGCTCGAAGCAATTCTCGAGACAAGCTTTCTTCTTAGTATTATTTGCTTAAGTGAATCGACAATCTTGATATATCTTTCTTTAGTATCTCAAGTACTAGTAATAAATCAGTCCATGTGCTGTAAAGCGACAGATTCAGCGATACCTATAGCTAGTTCGAAAAGTATGCGCTTGCTCAATTCATCGCGTTATATACAACGTCGTAGAAACACTTTTACACGTTTGTATGTCCAGGGCACAGCAGCCGCTAAAGTGAAAGCACCCGTGACAATATCCTAATTATAGCTTACTCTGGCGTCACCTTTTTGCCGTACTGTTCTATATTGAATTAGAGCAGATCAATAAACAGCCAGGTTCGTAGAACGACTTCAATAAGCTCAAATGAGCTGCAAGCGTTTATGTAGGTAGGCTTCGATTGCAAGGATAATTGAGCATGTATCCACCTATAGAACTTGGACACATATGGGCGCTCACATTGGCGTCCTTTTGAATAGTCGCACTGTCTATTCTTCAAGTGACGCTATAAATAAACATCATCATCATTATTACTCTTCGGAATGTCGCAGCGAAGTCTAACTATGCGGCATGTGTAACCAAACGCAACGAATCGGCCACTAAGCCCAAAAAATTTTGGAAGACATCATTGTCCATTTTAATTGGAACGTTGTAACTACTAGGTAAGTTTAAATTAAAGAGGACAAAAAAAAAAAACACCGCTTCCATCAGCGGAGCCCGAAGCCGCAACCTTCGAATTACTCATCCGATTATCTACCAATGAAGCTACGATGCAGGACGTTCCATCATCACCCACTGTGTGGGATATACCTATAAGTGCGTTTAATCTCTGGGAGTGTTATAGGCAGTACCACTCGTAGCAAAGACGGCGAGTGTGGACCTCTATTAACCGTGAAGCTTCTTATGCCGTGGGTCGTGCGTCCCCTATGAAGTAGTAGTAGTAGTAGTAGTAGTAGTAGTAGTAGTAGTAGTAGTAGTAGTAGTAGTAGTAGTAGGTAGCCATTTCTCGTTTTGTCCTTGGAATGTCCACTGGATGGCGGCACTTGTATATGATAAATATCTGATGAAAAGATGCGAGATGGCGGTACTTGGAAAGCTCACTAGATTGACGGACGGACAGACACACACACAGACGAACGAAGCCAGGACCTACTGAAGGACGCTTCGCCCCACTCATCACCATTCACTCCGTAGATATGCTGTGAATTCTTTTTTTTTTTTTTTGCCACATGGCATTACAGTTACGTGGCACGGGAGCTGCTGATGACCATCGCATACAAATGCGTCAGACCTGCCCGGACGCGGCCATCACTGTTTAAGAATATTTTAGTTCTGAAAAAATCATACATACACAGAAGACATTTATGTGTTACATTGTTCGTTCTCACGACATGCTCACGAATGTGCGTCATATAAAGTAAGGCAACTTCGGAGCACTTAGGCCTTTGTTCCCAAACTAAGCTTGGCTTTGCCCCACATATTCCTCAGGTTTGTTTGCATACTCTATATGTGCGTTACAAGGACACAAAACTGGCAACAGGTTCAAAGACACGCCCTGTCGCGGTGGTCTAGTAATGGCACTCGACTGCTAACCCAAAGGTCACAGGATCGAATCCCGGCTGGGGCAGCTGCATTTTCGGTGGAGGCAAAAATATTTTAGGCTTGTTTGCTTTAGATTTAGGCGCAAGTTAAGTAAACCCAAGTGGTTGATATTTCCTGAAACCTCCATTACGGCGTTTCATAATAATATCATGGTTTTGGGAAGGTTAACGCCTCGTATTATTATTATTATTATTATTATTATTATTATTATTATTATTATTATTATTATTATTATTATTATTATTATTATTGTTGTTGTTGTTGTTGTTGTTGTTGTTGTTGTTGTTGCTGTTGTTGTTGTTGTTGTTGTTGTTGTTGTTGTTGTTGTTGTTGTTGTTGTTGTTCTAAAAGATGATATCAAGATTGGTTCATGAATACTGGCCTACCTTGTTCATAAGGCACAATAAAGGCTTCAAACCGATAAGGAGCCCCGCCGCGGTGGTATATACTGGCTAAGGTATTCGGCTGCTGACCAGCAGGTCGCGGGATGGAATCTCGGCTGCGGCGGCTGCATTTTCGATGGAGGCGAAAATGCCGTAAGCCCGTGTGCTCAGATTTGGGAGCCCGTTGAAGGACCACAGCTATGTAGTCGAAATGTCCGGGTTGCTTTACTACGGCGTTTCTCATAATCATATGGTGGTTTCGGAACGTTAAACCCCACATATCAATCAACCAATGAAGAAAACTCGAAGTAAGCATGAGGTCGACCCCTACGGGCCTTAAGCCTGACATTTAGGTCGTGATCTGAGCTTCGGAAACTCTCAAACTCATAGTCTGTTCGTCGTCACCGTCTTAGCGATAAGGATTTGTAGCTACCGCTGTATTTAGTCTTGAGTTCTCTTTTCTTTTCATTCGTTTTTTTTAAATACGGAGCACTTCTTAGCGAACTTCGCCGACTTCGAGCGTGTCTCCGTCCGTCCGTCTGTCTGTCTGTCTGTCTGTCTGTCTGTCTGTCTGTCTGTCTGTCTGTCTGTCTGTCTGTCCGTCTGTCCGTCTGTCCGTCCGTCCGTCCGTCCGTCTGTCCGTCCGTCCGTCCGTCCGTCCGTCCGTCCGTCCGTCCGTCCGTCTGTCCGTCCGTCCGTCCGTCTGTCTGTCTGTCTGTCTGTCTGTCTGTCTGTCTGTCTGTCTGTCTGTCTGTCTGTCTGTCTGTCTGTCTAGACTAAATGACGAGCATAAGTGACTACTCATAACACGAAAATCATGACATGTGTGCCATGAATGACATGATTTACATTTCATGGTCTTGCTGCTCTTACGGTGGTTTGTTCACATGACATTGAAAACTGGTATGGCATGACATGACTGCACGGCGAACATAGGTGGCGGACCCTAACGTGGAAATCATGGCACGCATGTCATGTAAGTCATGTCTACACGCCACGCTCATGGTCCGCTCACGGTTGTTTGGCTACCTTCACATATACCAAATTTGGTATTACGGGACGTGAATAAATGACGAAGGTATAAGACTGGTGCAAACATGATAATCACTAAATGCGTGTAATGTAAAACATAACTACGTGCTGCGCTTTTAGTGCACTCACGGTCGTTTCACTAGCCTCACATTATCGAATTCGGTGTTATGTGACGTCAATAGATGACAAAGGTATGACTGGTGTAAACATGATAAGCATGACATGCGTGTCTTATAAATTATGACTACATGCTGCGCTCATAGCGTGCTCGTGGCCGTGTAGCTAGCTCCACATATACCAATTTTGATATCCCGTGACGTGAATCGACGACGAAGGTAAATGACACCTCCAAACATGATAATCATGACATGCGTGTCATGTAAAACATTACTACATGCTACGCTCATAGCGTGCGCGTGGCCGTTTCGCTAGCTCCACATATACCAAGTTTGGTATCACGTGACGCGAATAGACGACGAAGGTAAATGACACGTGTAAATATGATAATCATGACACGAAAGTCATTTACGGCATAACTCACGTCTGCCTCATAACGTTGTGCTGATTTTAAAGTGACATATCAACCTTCCTCATTCGTGCTTCGCATATCATCAATTTTTTTCTTTCTTTTTTTTTTTCGGTAGCCTATACTCACATTGCGTTAACTGGATTGGCTTGCCCAGGGCGTCATTTTGTGTCAACCCTTTCACACGACTCGTGCTTCGACGACAGCGCACACACACGAAAGCTGTGTCTACACAGGCTACCTCAAGTCCAATATAAGGTGGCTACCTAAGGTACACTCCGCGCAAGATAAACAAGTATAGCGAAGGCCTCGCCATAATCTGGCCCACACCTCGATATTTAATTTCGCGGCGTATAAGCGCCTAGCACACGCGACGACCATTGCTGTAACGTTGAAACAACCTTGCGCACGCACCCACCAAGCAATCGATCGGAACCTCCGAATTAATGAGAGCAACAGCGAACGAGACGCTTGACGTTTCTCTGCGCGCTTCAGTATAGCTCGAAAAAAAAAAAAAAAAGGGGGGGGGGAGAGGGAGTACACCGTTATGCCCCCAGCTATTCTCTTTCTTTCTTTCTTTCTTTCTTTCTTTCTTTCTTTCTTTCTTTCTTTCCTTTTTTCTTTCTTTCTTTCTTTCCTTCTTTCAATGAGGTACACGCACATATAAAAAAAATGCTTGATCTGTTTGCATGGCATGCGTTTGGCGAAAATTTTTCGTTCTAATTCTTCGCTCGACGAGAAAAAGTGCACGACGTATATGCGTCAGCTGTGCCTGAGGACTTCGATCGCGCGTCAGATCAAAACCCGCGGGCGCGCGTACTGCGATATATTATGTACTAACGAGCCCACAGGTGCGAGCAGAAAAAAAAGGCCACGTTGCGGTTTTTCTTCGGGCACGCACGCGCGTGTCTGTGGGCGCAAGATAAATGCGTATACGCTCACGCGCACCCCCCCCCCCCCCCTAAATGACGTATGCATACGGGACACCAATACTACCTGCACGAGCACGCGAAAATGTATAAACACACGTACCTAACTCGATGAAGTGAACGGGAGAGCGTGGGTAATCTGGTACAATTATCTCAAGCGAAGTGCATACCCTAGAGACGATCATGACAGCTAAGCCTAACGATATTGCGAATGATAAGCTCTGATTAGTTGCCGAATGCAGTTCTACAGAGCGTCGAAGCACGCAGGCAAAAAGGAGTTATTAGACTAGCTACATTACATAATGAAAAAATACGATGACGTTAAGGCGATAACGCGTGAAGTGTTTATAAGAATTAAGACCATTTTTTAAGTGTTAAGACTATTGTTTTATGTATTAATTGAGGCCGTTGTTTTATGAATGTGAACATTCACGGGAATGAACAGGCACTGATATATGAAAAATGAGTGACTAAACGTTCAACGTTCAGAGAACGTAACCAAATGGCACATAAAATTCGAGGCACAGCGCAAGAGCGCGAAAGAAAGTCACATGATCTTTTATTCAATCACCTAAAACGTCTCGAATATGAAACCAATCTTCTTTGTCTTCTTATTTTGCTTCTTTTCGGCAGATAGTGTGAATCCACCTGCCACCGCGTCCACTCTCCCCAAAGCTTACTGCTCCGAACGTTGTTTTGTGCTGCTCCCAGGAACGAAGACATCACACCTTTGTTCACGTCACGTATAAGGTGCTGCAGATTAACCGCAACGTATACGCACTGGACTACAATGAACTTGTACTCTCTCTCACTTTACGGGATTTTTCAGCATGGCCTCCACGATTGGCGCACTTTTGAAAAAGCAACTACGTCGTGCGACGGCGTCCGCCTCTGAAGTCACCTCATGTTAACAAATAACGATGTCACAAAATTTGGCGATGTTTGACGTCATAGTGACACAATGTGATGACGTTCTCAGATCCCGACTTTTGCATCACTTGGTTCTTTCACTGACGCTGCCGACACCGGTCATTTTTCGTGCTTAGTGAGCCATCGATATATAAGGTTCTCGCCTTGAAACTTAGCGGTCATCGTTCTCTCCAGCCACTGCCCAAGGAAATGCAGACTTGAAAAACTGTCGTGCTATGTCCAACCGTGTCTGCCCTTTGATCCGTACCACAGCCTGAATCAAGCCGTAAAAGAAAAAGAATAAACTCACACGTTTTTTTAAAGGGACCCTGCAACATCTTTCAGGTATGGCCAGGAAACGCGGCCGATCGGTAGTACATAGAGACTACCGTGAACACGCGAACCAAATAATATAGCGCGAAACGCGGCCTGCAAATTCACAATAAACTATGACACCAAGCTAAAACTTGATTTCTCTTCTCTCGACAAATGACGGAGGAAGCTAGAAAATCACTCGTAGAAGGCCTTCTATCAGTCATTGGCTGATTTGAACATGGCGCGCTCGGTCATTACAGGAATCGCCGTGGCAGGCAGCGACTTGTCTACGCGTGCGCTTGCGATTACACTGAAAAGGCCGCGTATTCGGAGGGAAAAAAAGAAAAAAAGAGTGCTCAAGGTAACGAGGCGCACGTGACGCAATTTCTTTGCCCATGCCATTCCTCCCTGCTTAGCTTCCAGCGCTATTGCCGGAATGAGAAAAGAGAGAATGCGATTGCAGTGTGCGACAAATCTTTGTAGCTCCGCTTGCACTGGACGGATTCCTAAAATTCTTGCGGCGTTGAATTCATGAGGCAATAAGCTCTTTTAGTGAGCCCATTCGATGGTCACTTGAAAAAAAAATGTTTCAAGACCCCTTCAAGTAGGTTGACAGATTGAGCCGAGTAACAGTACAAGGCCGATGAAGGGTCAGGTGCATTCCTAAAATGCTTTGAGAGGGCTCTCTGGAATGCATCGTATCGGTATTACGCGGAGTTTAGAAGCATGCATCAGGCTCCTCCTTCGAAGGAAGGGTAACATCCGCCTTGAGCTAGCACCACCCTGGTTTACCGCGTTGTACCTGCGGTGCTCGACGAACGCGCGAGCATTTCTCCCGAAAACAGCAGGAAGGCGCCACTGCCGTGTTCGTGAAGAGCCAAGATTCATGGACGTCTTACAGCTTCCCTCAATACCGCGGAATTTGTAAAAAAAAAAGGAAAAGTGGAAAGAGCAAACGGGTGAGTACAAAACAAATGTCCTTTCTTTAACGAGCTGTGATGCTACACAGAGAGAAAGGGGTAAAGAAGCGCATGTTTCTTTCGGTCAGGAAAAAAAAAACTAAAAAAAAAAACAAGAAAACGACGGTTTGAGCGGTCTCGACCGAGTTTGCGCGAAGTAAAAGCATGCAGTATTTAGCAACCTATCTCGATGGCATCGCTCAAATCATGCGCTGGAACGAGCACGTCTGGTTGGTTGAACCCGCAGTCGTTCGAGTTTCAGTCAGCTACGACGACTTAATTTTCATCATGCCACTCTTTCTTACTTCAGGGAAAAGCATGTGAATGTACAGCCAACTCGCACAGAAAGCGTCATATGCACGTGAGATAGACAGTGGGATGCAAGGAGTTTTCTTTAATCCTCCTTGGTGGGATGGTGGACTATCAGAACGGGTCGCAAGTGGTGAAATAAACCACGTGTATACTGGAGCTATCGACAGTAAAAGACAGCAGTGAAAAGCTGTCATGCGACCAGAGTACTTGGACAGAGTACTTGGACATGTAGCGTTATAGAATAGGCGTGCCTAGCCCTCGGCAGCACGGATTCAGACGATGAGGTTTTCGGTCGTTTAGAAGTATTTGTGAAACGGCAAAAAAAAAAGCAGAATATGGACAATAACAAACTCGGCTAATCAGTCCTAATCACTAAAGCCACGACAGACATAAAGAAAGTGCTGGCACAGCACGCGGTAAAGGAACACACAATTAAAGTGATTTTTTTTTCTTATATTTAATATTCAGGAACAGCTGGATTCCTACAATGTATCCCCGGTTATACGGGTGATAATGTCCCTCCTAGTCTGTACATGTACGCTAAACCTTACAAGTCAAAATTTGTCAGGATAAGCGGACTTATTTACCAAAGCGGAGCACGAACGACAAGAAGCGCAGGACCGCTTCTCAATGACGTTATAGTCAAGCCAACGATGCCGTGTTTGCTGCAGTGAAGCTAACGCGGTCGACGACCACAAGTGCATCGACGAATATGCGAACAACGCGACGCGAAAGTACCAACCGCGTAAGTACGAACGCAAAACTTCGAGTCCGAATTTCTGCCGCACTGCACGGTATTTGGGAACAAGAATGCGCCCAGCGCCGCGTGGCGGGGAACCCGGCGACAAAGCCGACGCGACGGGCAGTGCGAGCACGTCTGAAAGGATGCCGCAGCGCGAGTATATATCACTGCACTGAGGTCGGTGAAACGCATTCTGCATGCGTGTCACAGAGAAAACGAGTGGCGCGCATCTGCCGTGTAACCTCAATGACCTGCACCCACTCACCAGGCAGCAAGGGTAAAATTATAGGAGCAAAAGAAGACAGCTGGAGTATAGGAAAGAAAAAACGCATTCTGAGCTGAACTTATCGGCGGCATAGCGTGTAATCCTAGACTCGACACCATGAGTGACTTTCTGCAGTCGCGGGATGTCTGATATGAGCGAAAGCGCAGGAGGAAAACAAAATCACAGCATATCTACAGAGTGAATGATGATGAGTGGGGCGATGCTTCGAAGGGTTTTATCGGCAAACCGTGAAACATCCGCTCGCCGCATCTGTCTGTCCGTCTATCTGTGTCTAACCGTCCATCCATCCGTCCGTCCGTCCGTCCGTCTGTATAAATGTCTAACCGTCCATCCATCCGTCCGTCCGTCCGTCTGTATGTATGTCTATCCGTCCATCTGTCCGTTGCATGGTTCACGAAGAGGATGGACACCTCGAAGACGCGTCTGGCTTTGACGCATTCCTTGCATCAAAATGGTTGATTTCTTACTGACGAAGCACGCAGCGCAGTATTTACTTCTTGTCATTGCACAGAAACAAGTTCCATTTAATATTGCGAAATTCCGCGTCATTGTACATTTTTTCAAAGCGTAAAAGCTAACGAACGTTCGCTAAATGTGGCAGGCACACACGACAAAGCCAGCCATCTCTCTGCCACTGTTTGTCGTTTATTTCTTTCGCCGTTTGATTATGCCGTCAAGGTGAGTGAATTTTTATTTTACAATATAATACACGTGAAAAAGAACCGCTTATAAAAATTTTATTTCAGAGAAGCTTTATCTGGGCTGTCGTATCCCCTTTTTTTGAGCCCAAGCCTCGCTCAGCACCAGCCAACACAAGCCTCGCAGACACACATACCGTCGTTCCCAACGTATAGACGGTGGCACCAGATGTCTCTCTAGGCATTTTTTGTGAGAAACTTTGTGTATGAAATTAATATTCATGCACTGGAGTGCTACTACACGGGAGCAGTTGTAGCAGGAAAAAGAAAACGACAGGGAACTTCAGGCTTGAAAACTACCAGTAAACGCGTTTCGTCAGTCTCTCTCTCTCTCTCTTTTTTTCTCGTCCGCTGAGTTCTCAGCGCATCACCGAAGGGGAATGAAGCTCTGCCTTCAGGAGCTCAGAACTTGTACATCAACTCAGGGCTGTCCGTAGGGCCCACGACGTGGCTAAGAGGCTCGACCTACCCGTGCCGACTTGAGAGCGGCCCGCTGCTCCATCTCCTTGTGGTAGTGTTCCTCAGGACCTCAATCAAGTTCTCTTCCTCTCTCTGCCTGCCTGCCTGCCTGCCTGCCTGCCTGCCTGCCTGTCTGTCTGTCTGTCTGTCTGTCTGTCTGTCTGTCTGTCTGTCTGTCTGTCTGTCTGTCTGTCTGTCTGTCTGTCTGTCTGTCTGTTTAGAAATCTTTATGTTGACCAATCGTCATCACTGAATTTCTGTTTGTCTAAGAGCTTTCTATATTAATGTAACACAGTGGCACAGAAAAGCGAGGGACGCACCCTCTACTTAAAAAAACTTAAGATAGCAAGAGCCTATATTTGACACTTAGTTTCCATTTAGAGCCACCCAGCTCCCTGTTCTCAAGCTCGGCTTCCATAAACACCCGCAATATGAAATCGCAAGGTTAGTTCTTTTTCATATTGCGCTAATCAGGGGGATGGCTGCATGGAGTGATAGTCTACAATGGGCAGTGATTTGCCAAGACACGACGCTTCAAAAGCAGACTCTGCTAAGTATGCTTTAGCATAGTTAAGCGCAGAGAAAAACAGATCTTTCGCCGACAAGAAGAGATTTCCCAAACTTCACCTCACCACCTTGCTGTTGTGCGACGAAAAAGACGTAGTCGGCGAGCAGAAAATAAAAACGAATCAACAAGAAGCAATTTTCTAAACTTCATCTCAATACCATTCTGTCATGCGGTGAACACTGTGTGATGTCTCAAACAATCGGAGCAGAACCGGAAGTGTTTCCTTGATTTCTACTGATGGTGCACTGGTGACGCTGACTGAATTGCAAAAATATCAGCAGCATCAGTAGCTCACAATAGGCGAGGGCGTCTGCCTTTTTCTCAAATGAACAGGCGTCTTAGAATGTGTGTGTGTTTTTTTAATGACGCTTCGCTGCCCTGCTGGGTCTGTTGCAGCATCAACACCACCTTGGCCTTCGTTCAGTGCATTTACATTCAGGTCGTTTACCTAAAGGAGAGGGCAGAGATCAGAATATCTGGGAAAAAAAACGAAAAAACTCGAAATCTGTCTCAACAGACTCGTTAAACTCGATTGATGGTGCCGAATTTTCGGCGGGCGTCGGAACGTGCTTGCATCTGTATCTTCACGATGACTGATACGCCCCAGGTTGGCTGCGAGTGTCGGCCGTAAAGTGCGCGAGTAGAAACACCAACGCACACGTCTTTTACTATAGGCCTAGGACCGGGCCGTTTCCTCGTATATTTCAACGATGAGATGTCTGGCACGGGCCGAAAGATCGGAAGAAACCACAACAAACCCGTATAGCTTGCCATCGCTTCGCTCGTTCGCAATGAAACGCGGCATTTGACGAGCGCCATTCTTGACGCCGAATATACACACACACCCACTCGCGTATGCACACCACCAAACATGGACGCCCGTTTGCGCATCGCGCGTCTGCGTCACACGCCCTGACGTGTTATCATTTCACTCTTCCGACGCGTCAAGCGATATGCTTGGGCGGCGCCACGTGTGGACCCATGAATCGGCTCGGATACGCTGCGTAGAGGCGGTGAGTTAGAGGCGCGCTGGGCGAGTCTGACACCAGCCGACATGCTAATGCCTTCGCATGCCAGCCGCCCGTTCGTCAAAAATTTGCTAATGCGGAGAAGAAAGAAAGAAAGAAGGAAAGAAAGAAAGAAAGAAAGAAAGAAAGAAAGAAAGAAAGAAAGAAAGAAAGAAAGAAAGGCACAGAGTCTACACGCTAGATGAAGCATCAGATTTTTTCTTTTGTTTCATTTGCAAAAATATGTTTTGTACACTGTGCTTGCATCTGTCTTCTGCGTGAATAGTACGCATGAGCATGGATGCAGTTCATAAAAATAAATAAATGCGCGAAATGATGCACTACTGCTTACACGCGAACTTTCCAGGTAGTCAAGAAAGATAATTTCTCAACTGAGTGAACGAAATAGGGCGAATTTCGAATGGATCGCTTACTTCGTTAGACAAAACAATAACGACAACCAACAGACACTTAAGCCAAGAAGAACAGAGAAGACGTTGTTTGCAGTAATTATGATATAAATGCGGAAAAAAAAATAAAGCCGACAAGCCTAAGAGAGGGAGAGCGCTACACATCAGTATATAAGATTCAGAATTGTGTTCTTTCGCATATGTACTAGTCAAGTTTCTGCCAATCAGATAACCGCTTCGTGTCGCAACGATGGCAAATGAACTGATTATGAAGATGGCCCAACTTCGCACGGGTAAAAGAACTGATGGTCAATAATCGGTAGGCACTGTTGGGACTCCGGGTCCTGCCGGTCTCGTTTTCGGTAGCTGGCCCCGTCGCAGGATCCATCGTCCAACAATTCAGCGAGAAAGAAGCGCCCGAACGAACAACAGAGATTTATTTACATGTGGAGAAGTGGTCAACTGACCCAAAGAGAGAAGAGTGCGTGCGATACAAAACGTCTTCGGCATTTTATAGCGCCGCGCCGTTGACACTGGGCGCCTTGTCCGCATCGTCAGCCAATACGGTGTCGCCGGCACCTCGGCCACGAGGGAGGGGAAAACACCTCTCACAACACAAGGAGTGGCACAACCCAACACGAGGTCCATATATGGTCCCGGCGCCCCAAAATGTTACCAAATATGGTCACGAACGCACAGCAGACCCCGTAGCTCTCCCGGCGAGGAGGAACCCGAATGGGGAGGTGGGGTGGACGACACCGTCAGTTCAAGAACCGGTTTTCCCCCAAACTCTCCCTGCTTGGCTCCCCAGGGCCGGTCGTAACAGCACACAAAGACACATCAAGTTATTCAGACGCGTATTTTGACACCTGCAGCTGTCAACGCGCGGTGTCTAGATTTTTTGTTTGGGTGTATTCCGTTACAAACATCCTTTCACGTGTATGTCAAGCTATGCTCAGGGGGAAGTGTGCAATACTCTAATATTAAGATTATTCATATTCAGTGCCTAGGCGAATTTCCGCTCTTTATTGAAATTTGATTAAGCTAAACGTAAAACAACAGAACGCTCATGGAATGACTCCAGAAACGAACGCAAAATGTTTAAATAACAATAAGAGTTGTTCAGTGCATATTTTTTCCTGAACCGATATGCCACACTCACAAAGACGGAAGCAAACGAGCGCGCATTCAAATGGTCACCCATGCATGCATGGAAACACACAAGGGCATCGGCGTAACACTGACCCACAATGTTTTGATGTCAAGTACTCGCCCCTACTACGCAACACTTAGTCGTGAAGGACCCCGCACAATCCGTCAAGGTAAGCATGCCATCGGAGAAAGGCCGACGGTGTCAGAACAACAAAACGCAAGCCGCTTACTACAAATTAATCCTTCACAGCGACGAAGTTGCCACGCTTTGCAGAGAAGCAAAGCACCGGAGAAACACTGTTTAGGAAAAAAGAAAGAAAATAGTCGAGTCAGTCGCAAAGCAAGTATGCAACTGCTTTTTTTCTCGGCGGAAATACAAACACGCCCCAACACTTGAGGGACCTTATAATGCAACAAGCAAAGAGAGAGCGCGCGAATCCAGGCTGTATTACTGCGTGACGTCATTGAGGGAAACAAAAGACCGGCGTCCTCCGTATGACGCGATAGTGCGAAGAAACGTGACCAACGTACCCTTCGCTTTACTCACTTTCTTGCATGTCACATATTTTTTCCCCATCCATCTCATTTCTACGTCATTTTTATTTTTATTTTATATCTCTTACTACTCGTGTACAGCATCTCACCGCGGCTCAATGATGTATGCGTGAATCCCCAAGCTCGAACACACTTCGACAGCCTCGGGCGTCTGCCAAGGCAGCCAGCGAGATTGCGCATAAAACAGGATACTGAGAGGAAAGGGTCCAAGTAAAATAATAGAATGATGCGAAAACCCCCTTGGTCCAGCGGTTGCGCGTAACGTTCCAGGTGCTGTGGGCGCTCACTGGTTGACCTTATTCCCGTACTAGCGGCAGCGGCGGCCCTAATTGCATTTTCCGGAACGCACCGACCAAGCTATACACATGATCAAACAGAAAATAAATAGTAGGCACAGTGAGGCGCATATATATATATATATATATATATATATATATATATATATATATATATATATATATATATATATGACTTTTCATGCCACATTGCTTAATTTGGTATGCTCTTTTTTTCATATAACTCACATCTTTCTTCACGCGAAGTGAAATTAATTTTTGCGTGGATGTAAGTGCATGCGAACTCTGGACGGCCGCGAGACAACTCCGCTTCTCAAGTGTCAAACTGGCCAGTATTTGCTGAGGAAATTCGATGTAACGAGAATTCGATGCAACCGCGGTGGAATGTACAATTCCCTACTTTCGGCTATGAGGCGCACAGCCCACGAGTAACTTTTTTTCAACTTGAAGACGTATCATACATTAGAAAGTAGTCCTATGTTATACTCAATCAAAACCTGAATAATGGGGTACACAATACGAAATTGGTGAATGACATGCAGCGGTTGCATGTGTGAAGATGGAACAACAAGAAAGGAACAGATGAAAAAAAAAAGAATATGAACGTAAGGAAAGTGCAGACAAAAACGCAACGATGGGAAGCCAGTGTGTGCGTGTGTGTGGAAGGTGGGGGGGAGGCATTGGTGAGCCAGCACTCACAGAAGTGGGACTTTTTTTCTTTCTTTTAACCGGGGCTCACTATGTCGATGCAAAACTCCATTAATTTCCATCTCCGTCATCACTTTCCTTTGTGCAAGGAAGCACACCGTTATTCTAAAGTGGTCACGATTTCAGCTTTTCTTCGCTCTCCAGATTTCCTTCCTTTTTTCAAGCAGCATTATCGATTTTGCTGGTGGTAACTGTGTTGATAATATTAACAAGGCATTTGTGAAGGGGTGTTTGAAATGCCGACTGTTGGATACCGTTGGAGACAACTTGCGGAGGCACTCCCTTCAATTCCGCAATCACTCAATCGCGCGGAAGCCACAGGAAAGCTGGAAACGGCAAAGGCGACCGAGTCATTCATGAACACTCCCCAACTATATATATATAGGACAGCTCCGTCAAATACGTGCGACTCGCTCACGAGACGACGTTAATGTCACGACTCATTGGGCACACGTCATAATCGGCGCTTCGCGGACCGGCGTCGCACGCCGTTTAAGATTCCAGGATCCTTGGCAGCGGCGCTTGCATGGCTGCGCGATTGGACACCGATGACGTCGACCTTCGGTCACGACGATCATTTGTTTAAAGAAGGTTAGGAGCAAGAAAAAAAACCTCAACAACCTCGCCTTCACTCTCTCGAGTCCTCGCGCAAAAGATACAGAGCCAACTGGTCGCAACACTGGACTGTTGGACGTGCTTGACCACTGCGATGATAGAACACACACACACACACACACACACACACACACAAAAATGAAACAGAAAGACCAGAGGCGCACTCCCAACGCCGTGCCGCAGTTCAGTGGTCGTTTCCGGTTGTGCGTACGCCGCATGTATGTACTTACACAGACACGCAAGCCAAAAAGCTCGTCGGCCACAGGGTGAGGCCGTGTACGTATGGCCAACAAGCCAACGGCATTCCAGCGTTAAAGGCATCCGTCCGCGCAGTGTCACAGCTGCCTCTAGGCTTTTGTTGCGTCCCCGCAGAGGGCGTTGTGAGCGCTCAACTGTCTGACAAACGCTATTTTCAGTCTCGTAGCTTTTTTTGCCCACTGTGTCTCGGACGGCGTCCGGGCAGTTGCAAACCATTTGTTTGTCGTTACGACACGGGCAACTGACTCACTGTGAAGGACGAGTCAACTGTAAATGTTTGAAAATGCGGTTATTTGTAAGAGTTTGCGGCGTTTACAGCGACAACCAGCGACCTTCGCGTTTTGCCGCCATATGAGAGTATTCTCCAAGAGCAGGTGCTATTTAGCTAGCCGTTCAGGAAAGAAAAAAGTACGCGACAGTGATTCACTGCCACGTTTGTCCGTATATATTACCGGTGTGCTAATGACTCTTGTTCAAAAAATTAGCACATAACTGCAGCGGCGAACGTGCAATACAGTGTGACGACAGTAACACCCCATCCACAGTTTTACACAGCGAACTTTAAGCACGTTGAATTCTGGTCGACGTCGACTCATTTCGCAATACTACGAGTTCCTCTTTCTATATCTACGTTTTGAACGCACGAGTGAACATAACTGTATAATGTATAATGCCTTTAGATTTTGTGCCAAAATACAATGAAGTTACCCTATTCTATTAAATGCAGCGCTCAGGCAGCAGTGACACAAAACTTCTGTTTCTGTTGAGTGCAAGCAAGAGGAAACAATACACCGAGACATACATGCCTCATTTCAAAAGCAATCAAACACGCATAATCTCTACATAAATCCTAGTATATTGCAATGGCTCATTTTCTCACTAAAACTGATTCAAACATCCGGTAATGGTTTACGACCGGGAAGTGATAAAGAAACATATAGAGCTGGTAGTTTCCCTTACGAAGGCGCGACGCAACGACGAAAGCTTAGATGGCCATATGCCTTGCAGATTAAAAACGCATTTCGAATTGACCATCAAGGCAGACGCGTCCCACTTTTCTTTTCAGTCATTTTGACGTTCTTTGAAAAGACGGAAAAAGTTTTCCTTAAATATGGAGAAAGTAAACCGAAATGTAACGAGAATTTCCTCATGACTCACAGAGTCCGTAATGTCGCGTATTTCACTCGTAAAAGAGAAACGAAAGTTGAGAAAAATGAAAATCAAATTGCGGCGTGTAATAAAGAAGTATATATGGCACCGCGGCTGCAAATGCGCGGCCCCCCACTGTTGGCTGTGCGCACAGGTGAGTGGGGCCCTTGACACTGATTGGAGCGGAAGTCCAGCGGTAAACAATAGAACAAGCTCGTCAGTCATAAAACGTTAGTTCCTATACCTCACCCAGTGAGAGCCCGAGAAAAACCTTCGTTTTTTTCGTTCTTGCTTTCTTCACCGAGCTAGAACCATTGTATACCAATTCCTGCACGTTTCCTTTCTGTACACACACACGCGCAGCACGCTCGCATCGTGAATGACTTCCGTTTGCCGAATTAGGAGGCTTATTTAAAAAAAAAAGCGGCGCGATGCTATTCTGCACTCGCGCGCATTATAAGCTGCCTGTAGGACGACGTTCGCTCCATTGAAGGTCGAGTGATTGCCTCCTTCGAAGGTGTTTCAGGCGTGTGTAAGTACGCGAAGCCATTTATATTGCCAAGCGCGGCGCGCGAACCTTGAACGATCACCTCGCATCGACTGGGCGGCATTATATAGGCATCCTCGACCGTTTGGCGATTGAGATGGCAATAGCGAAGAGCACATGGGCCTGCGAGCTTTCATTCATATTTATTTGTCGCGTTCGCTCCAACTGTACATTTGCGAGAAGCGCTTCTCGCCTTTCGTTAGAGAGATCACGTGTCTAGTGAGGAATGCCGCTGTATGTGTCGATTAAATTAGTCTTCACAACTGGCAACGAATCAGATGTGACGTAATGTGGCAAGCATCTTTATCTCTCAATAAGGAAGACTCGCGAGGGCTTGAAAAGAACATGGATCCGTCCAATCTGGGCTTCCGTACGTGGCTGTCTGCGTTGCTCGCCAATCAACACGGCTTGCTGGGTAGACGCTGTACGGCTGGCGCGTTTTTGCAGCCTAGGCTTATATAGTTGCCGTTGTCTACTACATCAGGGTCTTACGTCCAGAAACCACAGGATCGTTACGAGGCACTTCGTAGTGGTGGGATCCGGAAGATTTGACTATCTGGTGTTGTTTAACACGCCCCTAAATCCAATGTACACGGTCCTCTATACCATTCCGCCCACAAATGCCACCTCCACGGCTGGTATCCGATCCCGCGACTTCCGGACCAGCAGTCGAGCATGACGACGACCAGAACACCGTGGGTGGTGCTTTCGTCTATTGAGGTTAAAGCTTTAGACGGCTCATCAAACGTGAACAGTTACATCCAGCGTCGACAGCGTCAACACGAACGATGACGCGACACATCGTCGTGTGTCACGCTGTCATGACGCCACAGGTTGGTAAAGCTTGACGTGCACTATGACGTTGCTATGGCGTCGTGCGATGACGTGGTCGTACGTATTGGTTGATTGGTCAAAGGCGGGCTGAGACAGAGACACTGAAAAACCTCTCGAGTTGCAGAAAGTTTTCGCAAGGAGAGAAGCGACGATACAATTCACTCGGAACGACAAAAAAAAAAGAAATCTCTCTTGGATTCCATTCATTTGAGTCAAACGCATAAGGGACACTGTGGCATGTATCGAATTAAAATTTACACGCTTTCGCAGTTAGTAAAAACGCTGATAGATCATTCTATGCCACTTCGCCTTGATTTCTCTTTTTTGATGCGTCCTGTGAAGAACGGTGATGACGACGACTCGCGATTCCTGGTAACGCCCTAAAGACGCGCATTGCTCGTACGATTGCGTACTCCGTTATAATCAACCAGCCACGCACAAACCGCACCGCGGCGCCTATTCGGTCTGAAACGTCCCTCGCCTCGGGGCCAGATTACCATTAGGAATAATAATACGCGCGAGCATAACCAGCGCGTAAAGACCGGTTAGCGCCTACGCCTTTCTCGTCTTGGGTGCCTCGACATGCGGCATGCATTTCTTAGCGGTCAGTTAGAGTTGCTAGCAGTCACGCAATACATGCTAGACTGCGCGTGCTCGAACGCGAAGGAGAGGCTAGTCGAGCACAGAACGAACAGCCCTTCGTGCCCAAAAGCGATTTACTTTGCCTCGATCACCTATGTGAGAAATACTCGCATGCTTCCGAGGAAATTCCGTCTGGTTTACGGCGCGAATCATCCGCTGGTTGTGCCTCAAATACCAAGGCTGACCGACTAGCTTCTGGTTCCGGGCAAGTTACGTACCCTGGCACGCTCACGTGTTCTCTCTCCAAGATGGTATAGGCGTTGCTCACAAAACAGTGTGCGACTTCCTCAATCTGTCGGCCCTCTTTGCCTATACGCTTGTCCGTATAGTCGGTGTATGCGGGAACGGGCGGCAGGACTCCTCCTGGAATTCGCTTCCCGAGCGATGTGTAAGACATGAACAATCTATAGGGCACAACACGAGAGTTGCCTGATGTTCCCTATTTGGTCCCTGTCGTATACGTCGGAGTTCTTTTAATATGAACCATTTCCAGCTCGCTCATTTCATTTTGCTTCGAGGTATACTTCTGCGACTTAAAGGCTAAGTTTTATATACGTACAAATGGTGCCGTTTCATACTTTCTCTTCAAGTGTCTGCTATAGTCTTCCTTTCATGTTTCATATTCATTTACAACACGTCTTGAGTACTACAGTTGTTTGTAAGAGTTTTTCCAATAGTGATTTTCGGGATAACGTCTGTTGACCCTGCTGCAAGGCCAGTGTCAAAGATCAGTTCCATGCGAAGAAAAAACTTTGTGAATGTGCTTTCTGATTAGACATCTCGCTACTAAAGTTGCCCTTATACGTTACACACACGTAAACCACGCAGCGGCTAAACATTGGAGGAAACTCAGCGCGTCGTGGCGCTGTGGAGTTGTCCGAAACTTCATCATGCGTGACGTTACCAACTACGTGCGACAGATCTTCCCATTGAATGCTTTCACACCGTACTCATAGAACACTTGCAACATTTATCATGCCTGGAGGAAGATTTCCTATAAAAAAACAAGAGTGAATACACATACCTAATTACGCAATGCGAAGCTGCGATGCACAATGCTCCGCTTCTGCGAAACCCATGAAGAGACGGTTTGGCTGCTTTTATAGCAACAAGGACTATCGTGTTATGCGTACGCAAAGGTGACAAGCCTTTGCACTATATGCCGTTGTGGATAACCATAATAAGCTGCTGTGGAATGTAGCACGTGCTGTGTGGAGGTGGCAGTGTTACACATCGGTACTGGAACACATAGAGCTTCTTATATATACACTAGAGGGAACACTGCAGCGCTAGTGTCTATGGAAGCTGCAACCCATGGCGCTTCAGCGAGCATAGGAATCATGAATAGTAGACGGATTTGCCTAGCCCTCATACTTTACGTTCCTTTTGGCTTCGCGTGGCTTGAAGCTAATTTGTCACGAAACAACAATCAGTAAATGTTCAGTAGTTGCGCTTCACCACCATAATATTTAAGGCTTACCATTTCAAATCGGGTGACGAAGTTCATGAGAGTTCGTTCCTTCCTTCGAAACAGAACCTAAACACAGCAATAAACGAAGCCACAAGTGCGATTCACCCCCCACGAGTACAAAGTCCAGACAAATGCGTGTACTATACCGATCATTTTCATGGTCGCTGAACGATCGCAGCGCCAGAGTCCTCTGTATATAAATTTAAATAATCGTGAGAAACTTTATGCTGGAAGACAAGCACGCCATATGGCATGGAGGTCGGGCACCGCAGAGTGGCACCGTCGCGCACCCAGGCTAGCAAACGTGCCGCTGCGGCCATCGTATTAGGAGGCATTAACGTCGATTATCGCTATACGATGATCATACGTGCCTGGAGACTTTCGATTGGAAGGATTCGCAAGTTTTCAAGCGCGATCATACATGTCTTCCTGCAAACAAAACGGGGATCTATTGAGGGTGAAGCGGGGTGACCTGATGTGTGCGTCTGCGGTGTTGACGTTTGAAAGGGGTGGAGTGTACGGATGTGCGCAATCGGCGTTCGTTACTCCAAGCCTTATTCTCGAGCTTCCCCCCGGGCGAGCGCGAGCGCTAAACATTTAGACCGTATACACGAGTGAGATTTACACGAAGCCCAAGCAAGCGCCACACTTCAAGCCTGTCACGTATATAGCGTCACTCGTTTCCGCCAAGCACCCGGACGTGCGCCATTAAAAGGCGATAAAGTCTCATTCGCTCACGTGTTTCGTGGCTGTCAGTCGATTTCGCAAAGCTCATTATCACGATTATTTGATACCAAGTGTTCACGCAAATGCGAGTCGCAATGCATCAACCGAAATCACGGTACGGTATACGCTGTGAACGTTGGTCGTCGCCCCGAACATGACATCGAGGTATAAGGGCTGGAAAGAATTCGTTCGTGTGAATGTTGTGACATAGGAGCGGCCGCTTTGAGACCCGCAATACGGCAGCGAAATTCTGTGTCCGCAAGGGCGCGAGTTGTCCCTGACGGTAACGACGAGCGACTGCGCTCGTCGTTACCGCCATTACATAAAATGACAGATAATAAAGTGAGGTACAATTAGACACCTGCTAGGGGTCACCTGTGCCCAACGCTAAACGGAGTTCCACTTTCACACCGGGAAAGTGATCTTACAGAGCAAAATGTAGAAAGGGTCATTGACCCTTGTTACCTTTGCAGGCCGGTGGGCATGTAGGATGGGCCAGCGTGATCGCACGAGGCGAAACAAACAGAGCGGTCACGAGGAAGCAGTTCAAACCGTACCTCGCCATTCATTTTACGGTTGTGTACGCTTGCGCCACTTTCGCATCACGACAAGCGTTCACGTTCTATACTTCCGCAAATCGAGCAGCCCAACTGATACACAGGCATCACCGATAATGCGTGATACACACGCATTATGCATATTGATGCGAACAGGTTAAATACATGAATATCGCTGGATTCGATGTCTTGACAAGGGTATTCGCCTTGATCGACGATACCTCACCAGCGGAGCCTACGTGCCGCCCGAACTTCCCCATTACCTAAATATATTGGATATTGTAATATACAATGCAAATCAACAAATATATTGTTGTTCGGTCTTTTAGATCTTTCATTTCATGCAAGCCATTCAACCTCACTGAAAATGTGTAATTTTCTGACTGCCTTATTTAACGTTTCTGACCGTTGTCTATCTCACCGCAGCACTGTAGAAGTCACGCCAGGCTTAGCTCACTTGCATTTAGCACCAGCGCCGTATATTTAATGGTGAAACTCCACGTACTGCAAAAGTCGGAGGAACGAAGTTGATTGAGAAATATCGACGTGTTGTATTAATTTTCAATTTCCTAATGCATGAAGTCGGTGAGCGAGGGTGCGTGTATGTCCACACAGTCTATCATTCTTTCCCGAAAATAGAAATCATCGCGTAGCTGCTTCAACAGAGCTACACTTAAGCGTTAAACATCACGTGATCGAAATACACCTATAGTTGACACAAGGCCCACTGTGGCATCTGCTGTACTAAAGCATGCAGCATTCATAGCGCCGACAGGGCCGATAACCCCAGTTAGACCAATGCAGTAAACCCCCGCAAAGAAAAAAAGAAACTAAAGTACGCCCCGAACAGCCGTAGGAAGATAACTACCTACTAACATTCTGTTCTACTCCAATCGTCCACGAAGTAAAGGTATAGGTACTCAGGCAATTTAATAGCACACAGTGGTTGCTTGAAACGTATGTGCTGTTGAATGCGGACGCCTGAGTCCTGTATCGCGTGCCAACACGCAATGAGGAATGAGGCGCGGTAGCAAAGATCTCATAAGCCCTACCGCTTTTGGCAAATGATTGAGCCCTGTGTATACTAATACCACACAGTGCTTCGAGACGCAAACGCTAGCCGCTCTGAAAAGAACCTGCTGTTGTGGCTAAACTCAACGGGTTGGCCATGCCTCGGCTTGACTCGTCGGAGATTGTCAGCCACACGACTAAACCGGGCGCTTTAACCGAGTTTACAGATAAGATTGTGTGGCTCTATGGAAAAGTGGTCCACACGTGTTACGAACAAAGCGTCGTTCACAGAAGACAACACACCTTCTTCACACACCGGTGACATCTTCGTAACGTCCCCGACTAGCACGTATACTTTCAGTCCGGAAGCTTTTTAGTCGGCACTCGAGATAAGTGATAAGTACACCGATAAACATTCCGAGAGGCACGTGCAGAGACGACGTGAGGCGAAACACCGCACTCGAAATGCTCGACTTCTTCCGAATTTAGCGTTAGTGCCACTCGCTAACGGTGTCGAATGCCGAGCGAAAGATAAAAAAACAAGAAGTAACTCACAGTAATGCACCCGCGAGCTGTTCACATGCCATCAACGATTACGAAACAGTGAGATATGGCATACGAATGGTAAGGAATCCGGAATCGGAATCTTCGGACGGATGAGGCGGTGGCCTAGATTTGAGGCATTTGGAACTGCCGCGTTGCCGTCTCTGAGCTCTTCGAGTCACGTATTGAACGGAAGACTCGGTTATCTCTCGATAAAGATGGGGATCGACCATCTACACAATAGAACGTCACATACATCTTAGAGGATCAAGGGACGGGATATCTTAGCGACGAGGAAGTTATGTAACTACCGAGTGACTTCAATGCGTGGAATACGGAAGTCATCGAAGAAAGGTGGGCAACAAAAGAAAAGAAGAAACGCGACTTACCAGTTAATAATTTCTTGACGTTCCAATTCGGTTTAAGCTATACACTCGCGCAAGACCGCCTTCCGCTTGCTGTCCTTCGCATAATACTACGTCGTTTAATAACTATATGGTAGCATGAAGAGCTCTGGTATACCTAATAAAAAGCCCACTATCTCAGAACGTACACACAATACTTGCTGTAAGGACAATGTCTATGTTGACAAGGTATGCAGTACGTTGAATGACGATAATGTTAGCCAAGACAAATTATAGCCTGCACAGAACGACACAGGGTGAGCGTTAGCATGACGACAGTTATAGCGCGAGAACAAAACGACGACACAGAGACGAGAAGGACACGAAAGACACACTCGCTATCTCTTGTCCCTGTGTCGCCGTTTTGTTCTCACGCTATAACTGTCGTCATGCCATACCAACTAGCCCAAGCTGCCTCACTTCTAAGTCAGCGTTAGATTTCGTGTGTCGTTTCGTGTGGTCCGTGCTGTGCGTTCGATAGCATTGTGGATTCATCGAGTCAGTACTGACCAGCCCCGCTAAATGCATTAACGTGGCATGACCTGTACCAAATACAAGTATGTACAGTATATTCTTGCACCTTTATTGAAAGAGAGAGTGTGTAGCGTTGGCCTGTGCATCATAGCGTAAGGATGCCCCGCCGCGGTGGTCTAGTGGCTAAGGTACTCGGCTGCTGACCCGCAGGTCGCGGGTTCGATTCCCGGCTGCGGCGGCTGCATTTCCGATGGAGGCGGAAATGTTGTAGGCCCATGTACTCAGATTTGGGTGCACGTTAAAGAACCTCAGGTGGTCGAAATTTCCGGAGCCCTTCACTACGGCGTCTCTCATAATCAAATGGTGGTTTGGGGACGTTAAACCCCACAAATCGATCAATCATAGCGTAAGGAGACAAACACAAATTATGTACAGAACTTTCTGACGTCTATCAAACTTCCTTGCTTTATCTCTTTGACTTAATCACAAAAGGATTTTTAATGGTTTCAATGTGACTGATGGGCAGAAACTGAAGCGAACGAGACAGTGCCCATTTGTCTCGAGCTAATACCTTGTGCGCGTGAATGTATAATGTTGGCATCATTGAGCTCTAAAGTATGCGCACTAAAAGGGTTGCACGTGTGCAAGTTAACTGTTGCAGAATCATCGTTAGTGGGGACATGAAACACACAAAATATTATACGAAGAGCGACTTGTCAGCACATATATAGAAACTGGCACTTTTATAACGTAGGCCGTGGGAAGAGGTGCGCGGAAACTTACACGGCTCGTCTTGGCGAAGTGCACAGCGAGTCGTCAAGACTTGACAAGAGAGCCGCCCGCGCATTTCACCTGCAAGCTGTGCTAGATCCCGTAAATAACTCCGCGAGATCTCTTTGGGACTTCTACGGCGCCGACAAGAGATCTCCTAAACGATAGCTGTTTGTGGTACCGGCCGAATGGCCCGGAGGATTTCCGCGAAGACCACGCGTGACTGCTGGCGCGTGTAGATGAATACGCTGCAGTGAGCTCCAAATTATACGCTGCTCACGTTGAGTCTCTTGCCTGCACTTTTCGTTCCAGCGGGATTTGAAGAGGGTAAAGAACACCGTTACTTGAACAAGAGTCGACACGTTTTTTTTTTCCGGGGTCACACGAGAATTCCACCAGGGCGCGTCGCGAAGACCATTGGGATACTGCCCTAAAAGTTTAGTTACGTATACGGTATAGTTATACCGTCGTAGCTCGTATATGGAAGCTATACTTACCCGAAGAACATGCGAAGGAGGAAATAGCTGGCCTTAGAATGCGGGAAAAAAAAGAAGACAGAGTGCATGAACTATGGGTTGATTGTGGAGTGATGTCGTGCTTAATAATGCGTTTGGCTACCAGCGAAACAAGCACGAATCTTTACTATATGTTTATCCCGTCAGCAGCTGCCAGACTGCAGCACTTTTTATTGTGTAGACAAGCATGTAGGCAAGGAGTAAGAGACAAAGTGCTGTCCCAATTCAAGCGAGCATACAATATGGGGTGCGACAATACCAGAACTCAGTGCATCCAATATGACCGGTAATTTGTGGTATTAGGATTTCACGGGAGCTGCGTTGCCGAGACACATCAAGCTTCTCGCGGTAAACTGTCACTTTCGCCAAATACCAAGCGCCCAGATGACCTCATTCAGTTCAAATTCGCATTCTCGATTCAACGCGGTCGCATATGTCAAAGACACACAAGTGTTGCCGGTCATTAGTGTCATAGTTTTTTTTTTATTTCTACACGTAGACTCGTAAATTAATGATTTACGATGTGGCTTCAATGACTTCTCTGCAAGGCAGCGATCGTAGCACAGTTCCCGTGGATGCCGTCAATGTTTATTGCCGTGATTTCATAACTAAAGAAATGCAGTAGTAAGTAACAAACGGCCTGGATACCAACGCAGGCCCGCAGGTGCCTCGCTTGTGGAATCCTACGGCGCTCGCAAGACCACGAGGAAACCACGGAGTGCGGGGAATTTGCGAGCGCGGCAAATTTGCGCCATCGCACTCGCTTCCCTGGTGCCCCGCGGATGCAGCTTTGCATCGGGGTCGCTTCGGTCACAATTCGCCTCGACGGGGGAAATAACAGCGGCCAGCGGCGAATCCCCTGCGGTGAACCGCCACTTCCGCTGACACGAGACACAATAAACTGAAGCGCGCGCAGCGACTGTCGGGAGTCTGCCCCTGCGAAGTTGGTGTTTTATTCCATCGTAATTCTGCGGCTATAGAAGCGTGTACTTCCGTATTCCAGCTGATCTATACCGTGCGGTTGTCGTTCTTGTTGGGCTTTAAACAGTGACCCCACAGAACTGGAGCATGCATGAATGCCTCTAATCGTATGTGCTGTCGCCTTTTCTAGAATTATGAAAGTGCTCTGTGTGCCCCGCCGTGGTGGTCTAGTGGCTAAGGTACTCGGCTGCTGACCCGCAGGTCGCGGGTTCAAATCCCGGCTGCGGCGGCTGCATTTCCGATGGAGGCGGAAATGTTGTAGGCCCGTGTGCTCAGATTTGGGTGCACGTTAAAGAGCCCCAGGTGGTCTAAATTTCCGGAGCCCTCCACTACGGCGTCTCTCATAATCATATGTGGTTTTGGGACGTTAAACCCCACAAATCAATCAATCAAAGTGCTCTGTGTGACGGTTGTGTATTGACCAACAGAATCGGATATCGAATAGATAACGCTTTCCTAGCATGCGGTGCTGTGGGTTCCCGTTCGTTATCAACAAGTCCCCAACAAGTCCGTTCGTTATCAACGTCCCCTCTTAGTGAACAACACTCCAATCGCTGGGCGAACACGAATCTAAGCTGTTCCTCTACACATTACTGCAGTTTTCAATTAGGGGGCATACCTTAGTGTGCTAAGTGGTGTGTGTGTGTTGTGTTTGGTTGTGCATCTGTCGGGCACATGGCCCACACACTTTAATTTTTAGCGGTATTCATTCAGACTAATATACCAGGTGCATCGCCATGAACGACCTTCCCACATAACTCCCCTCCTCTACCTCCTCAATCTATCTGACTTTCTTTCAGACCCGAATTAGATTCTTTCTTCAGCATCATAACATTTGAATAGCGAGTGAAGCATTTCAATTTCTACACTTTGAGTGTCAGCGGCGACAGTTTACCTGCGTTAGAGATGGCCTAAACACAGGTACTTTCGCAGAGTGCATGGTTTCGAAGCATTTCGACGACGTCTATGTTACGTAAACTATATACATTGCAAAAAAGTTAGTCTCAGCTGTACTGTGTTAGTTTATCTCGCAGATGCTAAGACACCTTGTTCCAAAAGCGAAATAAATGGCAGTTATACCAAACTCAGGAGAACATGTATTACGACCTTTTCCTGAGAGTTTATGTGCTACAGATTAGCAGGAACTTCTTTTTTACTCTGTGCATAAGCTTCCGTTAAAATGAAGGGTGCTAATCGTTTTGCACATACCCGCTTGGTGTACAGAAAATGGATGCGCGTGCCAAATGCTTGAGCACCGCCCAGCCATTTTTGGGGTCGCTCATAAAAGTGGATCTCAGAAAAGACTGTTCTGAACGGTCCCTGTAGTTCTACGCTTAAGCAGACCGACCTTAAAATTGTTCTCTGCACAAGAAGCACGCAAAGCGAATACACGAAGTAGTAAATGCTTGAAATGTTTCGTAGAATCAGCCCTCTTCCACTACGATTATCTAAGAGCACACACACAAACGAAAATTCCGGTAACAAGGCTCGTAAACAGATAAATAAGGATCTCCAAAAAAAAGGAGGCCAGCGGGGTGTTGCCTGCACAGTGTGATTCCACGCCGTCAGAACATCCGCGCAACGACCGAAAAACGCCGTTGCTCCCGTTAAATAGCACTACTGCCTGCCAGGCGCTGCAAATCCTACATACTGACTCTGCGTGCCTTTGGAACGAAGCGAACGCAGTCCTGACCAATAAAGGCGGTCCCCAACTTGACAGCAAATCCGCTGACCTAGAGAGAGAAGGTCGCGCGCTTGCAAGACCGTGCACTCCATATACCCCCATATTCGAGATCTCCGCGATGCGTGCAAAGCTCGAAACCGCGCCTCTCGAACGTGCATATAGGCGTTCTCGTCGACGACATCTACCAGAGAACCTCTCGCGTTTTGATTTATTCTGTTTTTTTTTTTTTGTCGTTTTCTTCGCTTCCGAGTAGCCCCTTCGCGTGAGTGTATCCCCGTTCCGTTTCCGAGAAGCCGTGACGTGTGCACGGTGGCGGGCGGGGAGCGGTTATTCCGACGATATGTGGGCCGTATATAAGCGGCCCGCAGACCTCAAGTAGCTCGCCCTCATTCGCGCCAAACAGCCTGCGCGCGCTTCCCGCATATACACCATATACACAAGAAATGAACACACACACACACACACACACACACACACACACACACACACACACATATATATATATATATATATATATATATATATATATATATATATATATATATATATATATATATATATATATATATATATATATATCGCGACGAGGAATGAATCGTGTGCGCTTATATTTTCTGCAGATGACACGGAGCTAAGCGGTTCCGTCCTTCCGCGAATGGAGACTTTTTTTTTCTCGGTACGCCACCTCCTTCCTATATTACGCGTCGAGTATATCCTGGCAGGCATACGTGTCAAGTCAGTGCGTGGGAGTAAGAAATCGGCGTTGACGTGTGATAAAAAAAAATCAACGCATATCTACAAAGTGAATGCTGATTGATGATGGGACGAATCAGTGTGCGTCGGATCACGAATCATGGCCTTATATTTCGTCATGGCTAACAGCCTTTTATATTGTCGTTGTTAACCTGGACATGTTTTGATTTATATCAATCGGCCTCGAACCGAACATGTTTTCTCGAGTTTTCGCTAATGGAAAACGCAGATTTTTTGAACACAACGAACGACGCCGACGCCGCATTTCTGGGAAATAAGCTCTCTAACACTACTGCGTTAATATATATATATATATATATATATATATATATATATATATATATATATATATATATATATATATATATATATATATATAAAAATATATTCTTGTTTTTCTCACCTTTTCCTTCGTATCCAAACAGTATTCCCATTACCCTATTGCTGCGCTGACCCATCAGCTGTCATCGTAAGGACAGTTACAGGCGGAACTTTTCCTTTTTATAAGAGCTTATATCTCTTACGCCTGGGTACTCTTGTGATCACCCTCTTGACTAACGTGAACGAATCGAAACTATTGTGGGAGGGTAAGAGGGATCGACGAATATGACGCGCTGGTCAAGGAATGCATAATGTAACAATATCGTCGCGTACTTTATCACTCTCCCCCAGACAATGGCACATATCCGCGGGATGTTGTGTGCCACTGGTATGCGTGAATGCGACACAAGTGACTCAAAACTTAGTATCAACCCTGGAACGGCTAGAACAGACATGGATAATTTTAACGCGTGAGCGTTAAGAGAAGGTGGACATCAGTCGCGTTGACCCAATGAATGCAAAGAGTAAATTTCAGCGTCCCATGCAGGAAACGAACAACAATACACTGCGTGGCAATCAAGTATTCTACCATAGAGCCACTCCAGCTCTATGGTAGAATACTCTACAAATAGAACCTAATATTCGTGAAACGTTAATTGTGGTTTCAGTGCTTGCCATCCAATTTTATAAACAATACAAATGTACTCCTATTATTATACAGCCGTCAGGTCGGGTTAACATTCATTTTACTTAGATGCTGTCCGCTGATGTTCTATTATGTACCAGTGTCAAGGGCTATCATCTCGAGCACCAACGCTTCAAATCAGCTTATCACTTCTTGTGTTGCTAATACTCATGTTTCTGTTGGCATGGTTGCGCAAGTGCAAACGACTGGTTTTATAGACATCTGCAACTGTTCAACACATATCTTTGCGTGCCACATTTGTGCATATATTTAGCTTCATTAAATAACGTGTCGCTCAGTAAAAAAAATTACAATACGGTCACCTTCTCCCAGCGTGCTTCGCATAACGTGGATTCCCAAAGTACGTGGGATCTGCAGAATTTTTCTTCTATTTTTTTTTGGCAAATCTCTCTCGTGGTCGCAGACAACCAAGATCCGTTCTCGTGGGTGCTCTCATAACCATTCGGTCGACGCTTCGATCACGTGTGCACATTCGGAAAGGCGCGAAGATAGTCACCAACGTGTGCAACGACCCGATTATTATGTCAGTGTGTCAGATGCAGCTGATTAGAGCACATCGCGCAACACGTAAAGCCCGCCTCAATGCATCATGTGTCTCGCAACAACCTACTTACCATTCGCACGCAATTCATACACGTCTTGACTCCATACATACAGCGCTTGACAGCTATAGGATCTCTTCCCCACCTCAAAACGAAGAAGGACCAGACGAGAGGACCAGGACACCCGAGGGGCCTTTTCCTCTCTAATGGAGCTTCATTATCGCCGTCCGAAAAGACGTCTAGCACCCTACAAGAGCACGAAGACCACACCAGGAGCAAGCGGACCGTTCCGTCGGCGGCGGGACCGATCCAGCCGATAGAACTGACACAGTTCCGAAATGCAAAATGGACGTCCGTTACATCTGCCCCCCGTCCTGCATCTCGGCTGCCAGCTTTGTTCCCGGACGAGCGCTCAACCTACACAGTAGCAGTCGTGCACATCAACGAGCCACTCGCCTGCAGCGTGGGTATAAGAGGAGCCACACGGCAAAGCGACGCAGCCACACTCAGGAGGTTGCTTGTCATGCAAATGGCAACGCCGGCCACAGCAGGGCCAGCAGCTGAAGACTTGCGCAAAAGTCCGCCGATAGACGGTAAGTGCAGGAGCTCGCCGCTAATGGCTTCCCACTCGGGGCGTCAACGCCTCTTCGGAAGAAGAAACGGCGCCACCTGGCGGTCAGAACGCGCCCGCACTCTGTTAGTGGACAGCGACGGTTTACGTCCTGCGGTGCGCGATATGCGAATGTCTGAACAAGGCCGATAAGTGATAACCGAGGGGCGCCGGGAGCAGCCTTCAGACACGCCTGTAAGTGGCACGGCTGCTTGCGTAGCTTTGCTCTCTTTCGACAAACCATAACAGAAACACGACCACGTCTCCTCGCCGTGCAAGAATTCTCGAGCGCTGCAGAGCCGGTGCCTCCTACATGTCGGCATGAAAAAGAAAGAAAGAAAGAAAGAAAGAAAGAAAGAAAGAAAGAAAGAAAGAAAGAAAGAAAGAAGGCCGAGTGCTTCGACCTTGGCACGACCTGAAAAGGTCAGGATGACAATAGCCGCCACCGCGCCGCATGCATTGTCTTCACTGCATCTTGGGAGGGGGCCGTCTGTTTAGATGCAACCAACGACGGATCGCTAGCGTTGCCGATGTGAACCACAGCTTGAGCTGGTTATATAGGCGCGAAGGACTGTTTCGTTCCGGGGCGTCAGCTGAAGTTCACGGCTCCTTAAATGGATCACGAAGTCAGTGGCGGCGGAGGCTTGGTACAGGAAGTGCTACGCCGTTTCAAGAACGCCGAATCTCGGCACCTGGCTATCAGACGCGAAGGCAGCGTGCCGACGGGGCCGTAGATGCCAGGAAAAGGAAACGGTCTGCGGCTCGATTTATACCTACACGCGTCACCTGTCATTCAGCCTGGTGCAGTGGGCTGAAGACGTGCGCGATGATTTGCGAGATAGCAGCGCTCCTGCAACGGAAGACAGGCCGTACACAGATAACGAGGAACGTTAGCGAGTAGCTGTTTTCTTTTTTTTCTTTTTTTACGGCCTGTGCATGGAGCAATATCCAGTGGAACATTTCACGAAGCATCAAAGTACACAGAAGTCGAGCCGGCGGCTCTTCAAGACCTCCAGAGGCTGGCGGTAAAGAAAGGTAACCGCCCACTGTGAAGTATACCTACGCCTTTCGGGCGTCACAGACTACGCCTAGATCCGTCATGACATCCTATCTTGGCCGGGGCAGCCGCAACTTTGACGCGCTCTGTGGCGCATATTGCGGGAGGTTGACACATATATACACATCCGATGGCACAGTTCTCAGTATGGTGCGTGGACACAGGAGACGACCGCGCTTGTCGGATGCATCCGATGCCATATGCGGTCGTTAAACATTTTCATAGAACTCGTGCGCATGGTGTGGCACCACATATGCATTTCTCTCGCTCTCTCTGTTTTATTTTTTTTTAGTATGTCGACATACGTTCTGGAAAAGCAAATACCGTTTGGGAATCTTTCACATGCGTCGTCAACGGAATGACGCATGTCATTCCGTTGACAATTCCGTTGAATGTCATTCCGTTGAATGACTTGCAAAGGCGTTTCGATCACATTTAGATGACAGAGAGCTATAAAGGCTTGTGGAGAAGTAACTTCTACAGGACGCTTCAGAAGACTCAGCTATAGCACCTGAAAGTATGTGCTGTGTCGTAAGTGCACGTCAGCGTCAAGTTTCCACTGATTTATGTCAAGCCGCGTGGAGGGAAAGAAACGCGCATACTTAGCATTATGCTAATGTAAATGATTTGCGCAGGCAGCTACTAACCTAGCCACCGATAAGCGTTGTCAGAGCTAGCGAATCTTTTCACCATACAACTGAATATGACCTTAGGTTCCGGCAGAGGCAGCCCTGATGCTAAGCATTCTCGTTCTCTCTCTGTCTTGCGCCAATCCGCGCAGAAAGAAGTCACCATGGTATAACAAGGATCAACTTTCAATGATGTGCGTGGACGATATCACAGGGGTTCGTCGTGCGTCCCAAAATAACTGCATCCCAAGAAGTAACGGCATACTATGAGTTAAACCTTAGTTTCTATAACTATATCTGGACTCTTTCACAGCGATGCCAGCTCCGGATGGTTTTGAATCAACTTGACTCCAGACCATTTTGTGTGCAGAAGATTCTAGGACCTTGGGCATCTGCCTCACTTGCGCAGAAAGCGACTAAAGCACTCCTACTTTACTTAAAGTCAACAAACCTGAGCGACCGCCTGTAGACTGTGTGTGCTCTTTCATTGTGGCCGTGATTGTGTGTACCTTCTTATTTCTCTGCAACCTCTTTTCTCCCCTTCATCCCTTCCCCAGTGCAGGGTAGCAAACCGGATGCGCGTCTGGTTAACCTCCCTGCCTTTCCTTGCATCTTTATCTCTCTCTCTCTCTCTTCACGATCATGCTCACTCTAAACGACAATGTGCACACCATACAAAATAGAGGTACACATATTTATATGATGCTTAGCAACATCATGTCGGTCTCTCTCTCTCTCTCTCTCTCTCTCTCTCTCTCTCTCTCTCTCTCTATATATATATATATATATATATATATATATATATATATATATATATATATAGAGAGAGAGAGAGAGAGAGAGAGAGAGATAGAGAGAGAGAGAGAGAGAGAGAGTCTGCGGCAGCACTTGTCACATGCAAACCCCCAGATTTGCGAGCTCTATTATTATTTTTTTGTCACGTATCTCTGTCCCTCGCGCTTTGATTAGGCACGGTTGCTGTTCCGCGCATAAATATGTATTCTCGTTGCTACCAACGACATCTCCGGGTCGCCCCTTCCTTCCATTACGCGTCAGAGTACGCAGCACCGTCAAGCTTCCCGCCTAGAACCTCACGTTGGCATTCTAAAAATCAAAATAAAGCGACAATATAAACAAACAAGCAGGCCCTGGCAAAGCTCACACATGTAATAAAACAGAAGCGTAAAATCTACGCAGTAATAACAAATACACAAACATAAGAGATAATCAAGAAGGGTGCGCGCGCGAGAGACGGAGAACGTCCATAAATCGCGCGGCTGCTTTCAATATGCGAGTTAGCGCTCCGCCAGCCCGTCAACGCCGAAAGGCGCGCGCGGCTCGGAAATATGCGCATCTTTTAGGAGACGGAGAGAAAGGGGGGAGGCGGCAGCGTCTTGGCCGAGCAGCCTGGCTCGAGACAAGAAGGCGTATACACACGCTTCCCATAACACGCGAGCAAATAAATTTTGCACCCGCGCTCGCACACACACACACACAAGCTAGCGTATATGGATCCTCGACGGCACTGCGCGTAGCCTATGAAAGCATGCCCCCGCCCCTCCACCGTGCGTCTGAGACACTGGAGAGATATACACTTCCTAACGACAACCGCCGTCCCTGCTCTTGTAAACAAGCGCATATTTCTTTCTTTTTTTGATATTATTCGCGGTAGATCACGAAGATGAGGAACTGCGGGATTTCGGAAGGTTGTACACGAAGAAAATGAAGAAAAAAAGATAATACGAAGTAGGATACATTGGGAGGATGCTGAATAAGATAACTCTGATAAACCGGTTCATGGGGGCTTCATGTCGGGGGTCGGAGGGGATGGAATAGCGCGCGTAGAAGTACGTTCGCGGTGCCATACCCTTCTGGCCCGTCACCAAGCGCACGGGAGCCGTGGGTGCAGCCACGCGCGAAAACGCGGCACACCCATGTGCTGCAGGGAGCCAGAAAAGAGAGCGGTGCCGACATGCGGCGGTCTAGGAAACTACCGCGCGCGCATCATGGCGAGGTGGAGCGTCGGGTGCAGGTGCACGAGTGGGGTGGGTGACGTATACAACCCCGAGTAAGGAAGACTGTCGTGCGTGTGCGAACGCGAATGCACGCGCATGACGTGCCCGTGATTGGTGGAGCGACTTCCGAATTGTAAATATTGAAATGTTTAAACAGTTCCCATTTTCGCCGATAGCACAAAGCATGCAAGGACGTAGCAGGATTGCGTCACCAAGGCGACGACAAACATACCGCACCATCGCTACAAGATTAATAATTTTTTGGCTAATTAATAACACTTGCTGAAGCACGACGTGCTCGGAAGTACGAATATGAGGCATGCCCTAGTGAAGGGGTTCGAAAATTTCAATCAACTATACAGGGTTCTTCGACGTGCACCCAAATCTATGTACGCTACCTCTAGCATTCTCGCCGAAATTAAAAATGCGGCCGCCGAGCTGGTATCGAACCCGATACCTTTTGGGTCGGCGGCCGAGCACCGTACGTCCTGTACAACCGCGGCAGACGTGATTTCACGCTAAAATTACAGGTAATCTCTACGCTGGCGGATCTAACGAAGGCTTCGCACGAAAACCGATGTGATGGCAGTGAGACAGCTATAAAACGCATCTCTATTTACGTTTACCTCCCGCGTTAGAGATTAACGGAATCACGTGTTCTGAGAAAAAAAGAAAAGTGCGGAGAAAAAAAAATGACAGGCTTCACAGGAATCCGCGCGTAAAGCGTCAAGCCGTAATTATGTGTCGCGACAGTTTCCTTAAACGTCGTCACCTTGGTTCGGCTGCTCTCGGTGAGTCAGTATTGGCGCAACTTCCTGCAGCATCGCGCCTGACTCAACCTCACCGATTGAAGGGCATGTCTCTCTCTCTCTCTCTCTCTCTCTCTCTCTCTCTCTCTCTCTCTCTCTCTCGTGTATACGTATATATGGTTGAGTCTCAATTTGTATACGTGCTTGTGTGTGCGTGAGTTAGCGGGTACAGCAAGATAAACAAAGAAAATGACTTATGCTAAATCAAGCATGTAAGTGCCACCAACGTGTTTATCTAAATAGTACTGAAACGATTTTCATTGATTTCGTCTTCGGCTTTCCTCACAGAGCTCTTGCGGCACATATCAGAAGTAAATTTCACAGTTTTGGTGAACTGTCATCATGTGCACGTCTTCACGGATTCAATATGTTAAAATTTTTCAGAGAGTGATTGCGGAAAGAGGTAAGAAAGATTTACATGAAACGTCGATCTACTAATTAAAATTATGTGACACTTTCCACAAGTAACACCCCACAAGGCTTGCACGGAACGCGCAGCACAGTCCCAGCGAAATCTGGAAGAGCAGCCTTTCAGAGTCTTCTTTAAGCACTATTTGGGTAACTGCTACAAGCACTCTTCCTGGGTAACCACTACGCCATGAATCACAATATTTGCGTAGAAGACAGGCATTTCTATTCATCCTTCGTCATTCTTCGGAGAATCGTGGTACCTGATACACAATAACAAGGAATTGTATGCATTTTTAAAAGCTGTGGTTGACAACGATAAAAATTATGCCTGAAGTCTTTGTGTTGACTAGGGGCATTCAACGACTAACTCATTACACAATTCGCGTTGTGGGAAGCCTGGTTGTTGCTTCGCTTTTCTAAAACGCCTTATTATTCATATTAACGCGATTCCTTTCCCCACATCAAGCCTGCCTAAGGCCAGTTTGCAAGGAAGTTTCAAGGACCGGCGTGGCTCTGTGGTAGAATGCTAAGCTGGCACGTGGGGGACACAAGTTCAAATTCCATTGTGTCCTTGGGGCTTTGTGTTTACTTTGTTATTTCGTGCGATGGTGGTTACGGACACCGGCGGCGGACAACGCGACCCTTGTTGTGAGACCATAACCGCTTTCGCTGTAAAAGAAGCACGACACATGTTGACCCCCACCTTTTCTTTTTACACAGACCACACGTTTTCTAGTGTTAACTATACAAGAATAAAAAGCTGACAGTTACTATGTCCACAAGCGCACGTACCATTGGTCAGAGCGCTCACGTCGTCTTCTCGGTCATAAATTTACACGTGTTCACATTTTTACTTTCGTAGGCCCCTCGATGTTGTTTGCTATACAACTTAAGCTCGCCTTATACAGTTGCATGTTGGCAATTACCCCAGGACATTCTCAAAGACACGGCATTTCATTTCGTAGTAGTAGTAGTAGTAGTAGTAGTAGTAGTAGTAGTAGTAGTAGTAGTAGTAGTAGTAGTAGTAGTAGTAGTAGAAGAAGAAGACACTATGCACGACTAGATTAAATTATAGCGCCATAGCCACGCTTCTGTGTATTCGCGCTAAAAACTAAAAACGTAACACCATGTCACCAAAAACAGACTTTCCTCGTTCTGATGCCTCCACAGCATCACCGCTCTTCTAGCGATGCTTTCTATGCTCTTCCTTCTGTATCATCCGTATACGCTCCTCTCTCAACAATGTACACAGATCGGAACAGACAACAGAGATCGCTTTCTCTCCGTCGTTTCCAAGCGCGCACGATATGCACGCTCGCGCGCGGAAAAACGAGCAACGACGTGGACAAACGATGGAGGAGAAGCCTTCATAGAAGAACGAAGGTGCACAGCGCCCCATTCAGTCTCCGCAACTATTTCGGTAGCAGCGGGCTATACAACTAGCAACGGGAGCAAATGCAGCGCTCGCCATACGCGCTCCCCGGGAGGGAAGGCGGCATGCATACAACCGCAAACACTTGTGGCTGATTGACAACGCCCACGATAGAGAAGCTCAAAAGCGTAGCCGCGTGAGACCGCCAGAAGCCGTTAACGAGGTCGTCGCTCAAGGAACGCGAGCGTTCGTGTGCTCGTATGTGTGCATGTGTACGGCTTTTTGCTCCCGTTGGAGCGATGGCCGCACCATGCACACATATAGCGTGGGCGGGTGCAGACCGGGCCAGCGCTGTGCGGACAGCACAAAAGAAGGTGGGTGCTCTTTTTCCGCGCTTTTGTGCTGTTCCAATGCACCATTGTGACTTTACTGATACCTATTTATTTTTCTTTCTTTCTTGTAACTTTGAAAGTTTCACACACCTTTCAGTGGCTTTCCCGCTCTTTCTTGATTGCTTTCTTTTTTATAGTTTCTTTGTTTATTTTTTTCATTGCATCGTTGGAGAGAAGGAGTTGTATTATACCAGCGCCACTTCTCAGTCCAACGCCTTTGACGCCAAACACCAAGTCTTACAATGAGAGTGCTTTCTCTTTTGCACTGTCTCGTTTCTGTGGGCGTCTGTTTGCGCTTTTCTTGACGAGTTAGCGCACCTTCGTGTGGCTTTCTTTTCTTTCAGACCTGCTTTGGACCGTGTCTTCTGACGCCTTATAGCGAACGTGTAAGCAATAAAGAGTAACGACGCCGGGTGAAAGGAATGAACACTTGCGTTCGACTTGTTCTCAGCTTTTTCAGCTCTTCGTAAGATCAGCGGCCATGGGAAACCTCGACAGGGCATGCGTAATCGAAAGTTCGGTGTGGTGCACATCGGTAGACGACTTCTTGGTAAAGACCTTTCCATGTATACCCTAGTTTTGGCTGCCTATGTCATGCATGCACGTCGCAAAATTTTGATAACACAGCATCAGCGGCAGAGAAAAACGTGTCCGAATTTGTTTTTTTTTATGATTTTGTCTTCTGAGCATGCGTATGAAGAGTATAGTCATACATACAAAAAGAGTAGAGAGAGTGAGAGAGACAAGATAGGGGGAAGGCCAACCAGAATTTAAACATGTGGCGTACTATCCTACACTAGAGGAACGAACGATAGAAAGAACGGTGAAGGGAGAAAGCAGGCATGTTTAAAAAAGGTAAACAGTGATATAACGATTGGTTAGTAGGTGTATCAACGTCTGTCCTCCGCCGCGTAAAATTTAACCAGGCACCCTGCTGGCTCTTGCGACAGGGCCCCGTTGTCGAATGGAACAAATTAGATTACTAGCTTCGGGCGTCGGTTGCACGGCCCAAAGGTGTACGTATGCGTTGTTTTAGGTTTAAATACTTCGCTAAACGTACGCATACAGTGCACAAAAGAGGCCCCAGGTGCCGCGCGCGGTTTAAAGCCACATGGCCGCAACCTCGGCGAAACAAGCGAAGAGGGGTGTAAAGAAAAGTGCGCTGGTCTTCACAAAATCGAATGGAGCAGCTTTCAATAAACCTCGTTAACGCCGCAGTCGAGCAAGACGCGTAAACCTTCAAGAACACAAAGTATACCTATCCAGATTCCGTATGTTCCGTGCAGCAGACGGGAATGCATAGTCGAGCGAGCTGCAGGTGCTCATAATAAAAAACATCGATAACGGCAGTGAAATTTATTGGAACCGAGCTTCCTTCTCTATATCACATATATCAGTTACGCATCTAACTTTGTGTTGAGACGAGGGGCAGGCCGGGGTCCTTTCAGTATTAAAGTGGGCAGAACACTGTATATAGCTGGCCGCGCTGTTGATACAGTATAGCACCATCTATAGCCTGCCTATATAGTGGGCATAGTGATAGAAGGCAAACGGAGCGTACATATACGTACGGTGAAATATATGGGAGGGAACGTGCGAATTTCGAAAGAGATATGCCTCGCGCACCGCTCGAAACCAGTTTATCGGAGCGGGGTGGGCGTATACATGAAGGTGGACGATTTTTTCGAGCGGCCTCTCAACCGGCCGCCGTGCCAACCTTATAGCATGCCTGGAGACTGCTTTCGATAATGTATGGGCAATTTCCTATCGGGCCCAATAGCTTGGGAGGTGCTGATTGTCAGCGAAAATAACGTTTATGCGCGCAGACAACAGGGTTTGTGCGCGATGTGTGTGGATATACCGCGCCCCTTTCGGCGTGGCTTGATACAGCCACTCATTGCTGGTTTGGCGGGCGGCATTGTATGAACAATATCGCTCAAACGTGTGCGTTGTGGGTGTAGGACGCCATAGATGCTGGCTTTGAACGAGCAAAATGGTATGAGGAATGACGGGTGTGTTTTTCATGGGCATATGTTACGGAATGCGGTGCAATTAAATGACCATATACATCTCGGGCAGCATAGAATTTTCGCAATGCCCTCACGCCTCGTGTTAGCAAATTGATTTGCAATATAGGTAAGACGATAGATTAGATTTACTTCTTAACCAGCTCTTCGATACCGCAGGAACGCCACTGCCAGAAGGCTAATTTATTATCTTGGTCGAAGCTATGTACTTAGTTCTGCCACGATTTATACCTGTAAATAATCGTTCGCTTAAATAATTCCTCTCATCACCATTCCACTAATCTGCCTCGAGTAGCATGTATACTAATTTATTCATCCTGTAGGTTATGGAGGCGAAAGTGTTGTAAGCCCGTGTGCTCAGATTTGGGTGCACGTAAAAGAACCCCAGGTGGTCGAAATTTCCCGAGCCCTCCACTACGGCGTCTCTCATAATCATGTGGTGGTTTTGGGACGTTAAACCCCACATATCAATCAATCATTCATCCTGTAGGTTCACGCATTTTTGTCGTGCAATATGACTGTGTATATATGAAGTGCGCCGCACGTTAGCGGCGACTCAGCACTAAACCGTGTGCAGCGCATTACCTGAAACATTGCACGAGCTATCACGACCACCTGACACAGATTCCTCTGCATGGAAGCAGTGTTTCTTCTGTACCCGTTTCTGGGCACGACGTCTCAAATGCTATTACTGATAAGCGAGACTGAATCACGGAACAGAAGAAAAGAGAAGCGTGCGGATAAGAAGATTATACCTATACACGAATACGGCCGAGCTAAGCTCCCCATATTGTGTAAAGCATATTGGCACGCCCGAGGGAAGTGTAAATGAAGGTAACAACGCGAAAGATAATATACACTATACTTAAGCCAGACAGGAGCAACTGTACGGCAACATTCCGTACGCCGGCCTCGTCCGCTCGTTTCAAACAGGTGCCAACGTTGCCGCGGTCACGTCGGCACGTATTATTTATAGGAAAGAAACTGAAATTAAGAACCCTACGCGGCAACAACAATCGCCGCCGATTCTTCGCACCGGAGATTCCTCGCACATGACGTGCGAGATCGTGATCGCGGAAGCCAACCAATCATGTATAAGTACACACTCCACGATAATCGATTCGGAGTTGCGCCACGAGTGAGAGTTCGCTCTAATGACTTCTCGATACAATCAATAACAAAAGGCCTTCTCGCGACTATACGCCCATCCTCATTCCGGCTGGGGTGAAATTAATCGATTCGAGCGCATGTGGGCGAAGATAATAAATGTTACGTTACGATCGTACAGAGAAGTCGCCGGCGCGAATCTGCAGCGAGAGTCTCAACACGGCTCGAAGGTGGAAGTGGAACCGAGCTCGTTACCTGCTGCACCTGCATGCACCTGCGGGCACCTGCGAAAGTTGCGTGCACGCATGGGAGTGCTCCACTTCGAGCCTCGCCACGCACCGCGATGAAATGAAGCGGAAAATGCGGCACTCTGCCCTTGTTCTTGCTATATTGTCAGTTGGGAATGGCGGTCTATATAAGCACCTCGTCATTAGCTGGCCTAGACCCGCCTTGAAATTCGATGATTTCGATCGATTGATATGTGGGGTTTAATGTCCCCAAACCACCATATGATTATTATGACAGACGCCGTAGTGGAAGACTCCGGAAATTTCGACCACCTGGGGTTCTTTAACGTGCGCCCAAACCTGAGCACACGGGCCTACAACATTTCCGCCTCCATCAGAATTGCAGCCGCCGCAGCCGGGATTCGATCCCGCGACCTGCGGGTTAGCAGCCGAGTATTTTAGCCACTAAACCACCGCGGCGGGGCGCCTTGAAATTCGGCTGGCTTAGACTGTCCCTTCCCCCTCCCCCCTTGTCATTCGCCGTTCATTTTCCTAGCGCAAGGAAACAGAACGAACGTGGGAGGATACGTATACAATTTTTAGTATTACGTTGACTGGGTGCAATAGTTAACTTTGGCGTTTGCTTACATTAAACGCACCATTTCTACACGCCAGTCTTCCGAAGAAGTGATTCCCTCGAATCACGTGAATCGGTCACGCACTGATCCTCCGCAACAGTAAAAAAAATAAAATAAAATAAAATGTTCAATAACCTCTCAGCCATACAGGCAGTGTCAGACAGCAAGGTGTTCACAGTACTTGCATTTGTTTTCAGAGCGCCATTGTACCCCGCTTTAAGGAAAGGAGCAAGAAAGTGTACGATCAGGTAAACACTTGGTGCGGATTAAATTAAACCTAAACCGTTTTTGGACTTTATTCAAAAGACAGAAAAAACAAGAGAAATGAAAAATATAACAGCTACATATACATATCAACGACGCTTCAACGTTGCGTAAACAAACCTGAAGTCCTTCATGGAACGGTGTCTCAACCAACAATAACGAATGACGCGTATCCTATTTTACCTTCATTCATAATTAGAATTTTATCGAAGCACGCCGAGAAAGTAGACGGACAAATGAGGCGGACAGGCACTAGCGCTTACAGGACAGAAGAGGCTGGCCAGCTTCTGTCCGTCTGTTTTTCGGTGCGCTTCAACAAAAAAATTCAATCATGAACGTAGTTCAAGTGGACCAACCTGTGATCTCGCTGCATTAATTTCTTTTCTCTACATGTATGCACATATGCGAGCACGCTTGCGTCTAATGTCGATCAATTCGCAAACCGGGAAAACGACGGTCTACCTCACTAACTGCGCCCCGCCGCGGTGGTCTAGTGGCTAAGGTACTCGGCTGCTGACCCGCAGGGCGCGGGTTCGAATCCCGGCTGCGGCGGCTGCATTTCCGATGGAGGCGGAAATGTTGTAGGCCCGTGTGCTCAGATTTGGGTGCACGTTAAAGAACCCCTGGTGGTCGAAATTTCCGGAGCCCTTCACTACAGCGTCTCTCATAATCATATAGTGGTTTTGGGACGTTAAACCCCACATATCAATCAACCTCACTAACTGCCGGAGACGGAGACTAGCCCCGAAGCTGTCGACTTGGTTTTCCGCACCACAAAGTATCAGAGATATGCACAAAGAGATCTACCGATCAGTGCAGCGGTGGTAATCGTCCGCAACTTCCAGCAGCAACGAAAACGAGGTCATAGGCAAACTTCGTGCATCGTGAATATAGGTCTGCTCAACCGAAAAAAAAAAAGCTGTGCTCTCAAGAGACACTGTCGTTTGTCGCACCACACGCACAAGGGCACGTACGCGCACACAAACTTCGGTGTATCTAGCACAACAACAACAACAATAACAAAAAAATCGCTCCATATAACCGAACGACACATCGTTCCGCTGTATGAAACCCGGCGGCGACGACTGTCCGCACCCGTTTCACAGTGTACGCAAAGGGTCTCCGCTCGTCCGTGAGAGTGCATCGTGGCGGCCGAGTTTCCTCGGGGCCCCTATACTATTCCTGTATATGCGCAACCCCTCCCACTTTCCGCCCCTCCGGTGCGTTCTCGCCGATTCTCGATTGACCGTCGACGAGACGCGAGAAAAGAGCGCTCGTGACTTTCCTGCTGCCCCCGGCAAGATCCGAAAGCCCGTGGCCGGAATTTCGAAAAAGACTTTCCCCTTCAACGCCGAACTTAAAAGGGAGCGTGCACGTACGCAACGCGCACGCAACTTCCATACCATTTTTCCCAACCACCCTTTCCCTCTTTCTTTATATATAGAGGCACTCAACATCACCGCGCACATTCAATACAATCTTGACGAGCTTTTTTTTTTCTCTCTCACCTACATCTTTCGACGAGCAGCACCGCTCCATCCCGAAAGTGCTACAGATGGTCGGGCTGAATACGAAATGAAGGCGACAACGAGCGCGCGGCAGTTGCCGCTGGGGCGTTAGGCGCGGGAAGTCGGCGATCTGACCCGAAGAAGAGGAAGGATGAGAAGAAGCAGCAGCCCGAACAGAACTCTAGATCAGAACAGACAAGGGGCGGTGGCTCTCGTGCACCCGCGTTTTTCCGCAGTCTGTTCGGTCGGATAGGGAAAAACCTTTTCGCGATGTGCTCTTCGATTAGCATTTCCATCACGCACGCAACTACGCGCGCCGCTCTGTCTTAATGCCATCGCGTTTTGAACCTTGTTAATCGCTGAAAAAGTATGCGAGCGCAAGAAGAGGAATTTTTTATTTGGTGTTTTCTTTATAAATACTTCCACTTGTGAACAATCAGGCGGCGATAACGCCGGTCTAATAATAGAAATCGGGGAAGTGATTTCACGAAGTTAACGTGTACGAGGGACTGACGTATCTTTGCCGAGCATTTAAAGTAGGGTACTGAATTGTTCCCACATCTCAATGGTCATTCTATGAACTTCTGTTTCATTACATTTTTATGTGAAGTTTTTTCAAGCGTTGACGTTCACAAACGAGATATGATATCGTGATAATTCACTGCACATTTATGTGGCACGTCTGTGTCAGCTGATTTTCTGATACTCGTCCTCTATAATTCTGTATTTTTAGCTACTCAATGTCTAATACGTATTTGCATTTTACCCCACTACTAAAATTCGGTTAAGGGGCCATACAGTAGTTGCACGTCTTTTGTACTAAGTTACTTTCAATTACCTTACTTCACATACACATAGGAACCATACTTGCACTAAGCCACCACTGACTCTGGTAGCCCGGATACATGCATTTATATGGCCCTTCCGATGTGTTTAGAAAAAAGTGTTTAACGATTTAGAGTAATTGGTACTCTACTATGGGAGAGCTGAAAACCGTTTTAGATAGAAACAAGTCAAATAGCGGCGTTGAGATTTTCTTTAGTTGTGATGAGTGTATTACCGAGTACGATCTACTTACCACGAGTAACATAATTCATAGAATCTTAGAAACCATAGCATTGGTGCTGTTCCGCTATTTTTGTATATGATTAATTTCTGAGGGTTAGTAAAAATGGGAATCGTCATCAACTGCGTAGCACTTTACTCGCTACAACGAATTCATCCCCAAATGCATCCTCCTAATTACTCCTTCCTCTTATTACTGTCATTAATTGAATAGAACACGCGTAAGATGATCTGAAAGAAAATTTCCTACGTCGAAAGGACGGGGAAAAGAAGGATAAAATAAATTCAATAAATTGATCTGCTCTACGACAGCAGTTTTTCAGCGAAGCTGCTGGACAAACGAAGAAAATGGAACGACCCAGTAAAAGCTGCGGCGATAAGTGCGAACATCAATATGTGCTAACTGTCGTAAATCGTGATCGCGATCTACAAATTGCCACTGCAAAGAAGCTAAGAACGTCGGAAAACAACAAATACACACGAGTACAAAAAAAAAAAAAAGCCCTATACGCCCGTTTCACCGTCAAGGGTCGTCAGTCGGCGCAACACGGAAAGAGTGCGAGATGTGCAGTACTTACGGCGAAGGAGTATGTACCACGTTGGTTTACGGCTGCAAAATCAACTGTATACTTTTGTTTTTACCTTTACAAAGCTTTGCTATCCAAAGTCCTACATACAGCTAGGAAGGTCGGCTAAGAGTTCAGTGTCTTCACCTTTTTTTACAGCAATAGAACAGAACCGAGGTGTGTCAGGAGAAACGAGGGACGAAAAGGCCGAAACACGAGCAAAGGTCAGCAAACGAAACAATGGTCACATGATTCGCGAAGAACGCTACGGCCGTTTCGCAGTATAGCACACTTCCTGGAAAGACAAAATGCAGCGATCAGCAGAAAAAAAAAAAAACGTACCCTGTCCCGAACAACGCTGGCCCACACCATCTCAGCCCGAAATAAAGCGCACACATCTAGTCGTATTCGTCAACTCTCCCGTGAACGAACAAGAAAAGAAAGAAGAGACATCGGAGGGCCACCACCGTGCCGAATATCGCCAGCATGGCGAGACTTCTCGCGCTGGAACTGCCAGTCTCGGTCCTCGTCGCGGCCCCGTAGAAACAGCCCGACCACCACCACCACCACTCTCCGTTCGTCCGGGAAACGGTCCGTTTCAGTCTATATTTATTTTTCCTTTCTCGGCAGTACACATACAGGTCCACCACGGATAGCGCGCATCGCGGAAGGGCACTCGCACTCTTAACCCCGTGCGACCGCGCGAATCTGCGTCTTGGTGCTCGCGCGGAAAACAAAAGTGCGCACCCGCCTACTCTCTTGGCCCCGAGATCTCGAACTGGAGATAAAACAAGAGCGCCGCCGACTGGGCTTGAAGGCGAAGTGTACAACGCGGAACGGGCATCGACACAGTTGTTGTGTACGGTCGCTAAAAGGCCGCAGCAGAGTGGGAAGACGTGCTCCGCAGCAAACCCGGCAGTGTATATATCGCGGTACTGTACCATTCGTTAGCTGTTTCTCTGCTCCTTTTGCAAAGTCGGACCAGAAGTTCCGCGTCGTAAGATAGGCCGCGTGCGCTTCTCATGTAGGGGGGCGATCCTTTCACCCCGCATGACGCTTAGCGCGAAGAGTAACGACAAATAAAATACGTCTGAAAAGCCTCCGACGATATGGGTACAGTGGAGGTGTTGAATGAGAAAGGATAGGGAGGTTTTGTGGAGTACGTCGTGTGTCTGGGTTGATCGAAGGGATAAACGAAACGGTCAAACTGTGGTTACCATGGAATAGCATAAGAGAGGCCGTGTACGCTTCCTAAAGGGATCCTTCACAGCGCACTCCGGTTAGCGCCAAGAGAAAGGACAAAAAAATAAACCCGTCTGGGTGACCTCCAGCGCCAGAGGTGCAGGGCTGGAGTTTTGGGAGTTCTTGCGCAGCTAGTCGCGGGAGTGGGATGAAGCGACAAGCAAAATGGCTAAACGGCGCCATTACAGATGCCGCGCTTGCGAGTGGCGCACACAGTAAACCAGTTCACACCTTCAAGAAAGCTATGCCGTGTCTATAGCACTCTTCAACTTTAATAAAAGAGTGTTCTCACGTATATATGAAAACAACCATACCACAAGGTGTTGCCACTGGCCAAGCACCCTTATTATGGGGTGTTTGCGGTGGCCTAAGCACGCTTACTACAGAAAAAACAAATTGTTAAAAAGTAAACCTACCAGTCAGGGCACATTCGATTACAGATGACATCGGCATAGAAGGTACACGCATGCATGCACCAAACCATACACACAACACAGTTTTTCAGAATACCCGATAGACAGAGCGCTCGCGCTGCACAGCCTTGCACTGACAATCTGCTATATATAACCATAGTATATTAGGGCCGCCATTAAGGGCCATTGGGCAGATTCCTGTGGAGCATAAATAAGCAGTAAACATTGAGAGAATAGGCGTAAATTTCCTATGTGCTTGGTGATAGGCCTATAAAAAAGATATCCCTAATATGGACGTGCCTGTGATGCTATAACTTATCAACCGGCGAGTCCCAGTTACCACCTGATTCATTGATTTGTGGGGTTTAACGTCCCAAAACAACCATATGATTATGTGAGACACCATAGTGGAGGGCTCCGGAAATTTCGACCACCTGAGGTTCATTAACATGCACCCAATTCTGAGCACACGGGCCTACAACATTTCCGCTTCCATCAGAAATGCAGCCGCCGCAGCCGAGTTACCACCTGGCACGCTGTGGTATGGGACATTGGTGTTCTTATAATGCATAACAACCTGAGCATCTCAAGGGTGTTTTAGTTGAAACATCACACCTTAAACGCTCTTTGGGTAAGGAAAACACCCTTAAACCCTGATTTTCGCAAATTTTAAATATGCAAAAGTGTGCTCTGCTCGCTTGAAACCATTTCAAGGGCGCAAGGAGGTTTGCAGCCGAGCCGTAAGTTCTCCGGAAAAAAATGCGCTAGTCGAGAACTATTATTAGTAGAACCACTGGACACAAACGCACACGTCACTACATTCCTTACAAAACGCCACTAGCCATATCTGTTTGCCGAGTCCAGAACAGCGCGTCACTTGCCCTTAGGCGCAGTTTTACGTTTAGTGCATGTCGCCTAGGGCGCTCGTTAAGCAACCGACAAGAGGCCGCAGGTCGCGACTGTACGACGGGCCGACGGAGAGACTCGTGTCGCCGCAGCAAAGCAGTGAATGCTCGTTGTTGCTGCTCTCAAAGGAAGCCGCGCCGGCGACCGCCCGGCTCATCGCAGGAGGGAGGCTCTCAGTCGGGACCGATGCCACGTCAGATAAAGATCATTTACATCACCGCAAGAGACCCCATAACGTCGCTGCGCGCATCTTCCAGTTTCAAAGCGTGTTTGTAGCCTCCTCTCTTTCGTCTCTGCAGGCGACACGTCCTTTATCTCATTTGCGTTCTGTCGCTCTTATCAATGCCAAGCGAGGACATTCTCCGAAGAAACGTAAACGAGCAGTCGGCAGACATGCGCAGCCAACCTCTCTACCGCCACAGGCTTCCAAGCGTTCCTATATATTGCCGCCTATTGCACCGTGTAGTGTGCAAGCTAGACAGCTGACGAACACAAAGGAAGAAGTGTGCGCTGTCCCGTTTGAAAGCTAAAACCGATCGCGAGAGGCCAAGGGCTTGCGAAAGACATTAATAATTAACACCACCACCGGTACCAATATATACACGAAAAACACTTCGTTGCATACGAAATGACGCAGGCGAGCGGCAACGGTTCCAGAGCAGAGAGAAAGGAAACCACGAACTTTGTTGACCTGAGCGGCATGTTGCTATGCAGACGATATTATAACGTTACATAGGGCCATGTGTAACTTCAAACACCACCACATTGTTTGATACCTAATACATAACACAAAAGCTTGGCCCACAGCAGTTACAATTGTAGAAGTACACCGAGCTGGCTGATCTTGCTACGATGCGCTTGAAGCTATTTGAATTAGTGAAGGGGGAGGATACGTAGAGCGTCATAAGCTGCTGCTTTAGTGTGCCTTATTTGCGCGACATTCCAAAGAGCAGTATCCACTTTTACAAGCAAACAGATTCACATGACACAGCTCATGATCCAGCACTCTGGAGTACCATGACTATTAACAGCAATAAAAAGCTTTGTTTTACTACAAAAGCACGCATTTACGCATCTAAAAAGTAAGGAAGAATCAGAAACAAAGAAAGCAAATGTGAATTGCCATCTCTATAAGGAGAAAACTTCCAGGTCTTTCTGCGAAGCTCAAAGCTTACCTCTAAATCTATTTTTCGTAATTTTAAAAACTTTTACAATATTTTAGGTACGCATTCGTTTCGCTGTCGGCTTCACAACACCCTTCAGACTGTTGTCTACCCTTTCCTTCACGCGTTCACTTCACCTGTCATGACCTGATGAAAAACAAAACAAAAAAAAAAAAGGTGGCACCACCACCCTCTCACCTTACTGCGTTTATTTAAGAAGCTACATATCCTATTGTGCACCAGTTCGACACCAGCCTAATCTATATTCTCGGTTTCAACTCAAAGTATATGAAACTTTGATAATTTTTCTCGTAGTGGCGCTTCTGGATCCCAGTATAAATGCGAACACCACAAAACAGCTAGAGCGTTCGGTTGCCTACATTTTCTGGTTGATGCTTCGCGTATGACTGACCGTCACAAACGCTACAACAGCAAAGTCCCTCCACCCTCCACCCCCCACAAGACCACTGCTACCGCTGCATTAGCAGTCATTGACATGAGAGTGGCTGTCCTAGCATAAGACGGACATTGAAAACCGAACGTGCATGATCCTCGCTTACGGTTGTGTTAAAGAAAACGACGCGTTATACAATGTCACTCCGTGTGTACGATAAACACGAGAGGTATGTTCTATGTCAGGCTACACTCAAAAAAAAAAAAAGAGTATTCGGGGAGCAGTTGTGCTCACAACAATAATCATCACCTGACTTGCTCGCACATTTTCTTTCTTGAAAACCCGGCGCTGGCCACTTCCCTGTCGGGAATGCTATGCCACACTGATAACGCACGCGCCATTAGTGAACGCGAACAGCTGGAACCGTGGTGATAGCTTGAGGAAAGTACTCGAAGTAGATGACGATTATTGTTGCATAGTAGAAACACTGCCAAACTACTCAATCTTTTAGAGTGTATAAATGACATCTATTCACGTCACTTTTTTTCTCGACATTATTTTTTTCCAAAGAGAGAGAGAGAGAGAGAGAGAGAGAAACAGTGTAGTCAAACCTCAAATGCTAAAACAAAAGAAGGTGTAAAGTCGGCTTCTCCTCATATATATCCATATTGTGGAGAAGCCAGCTTTGAAGGCACTCGGCAAACGCGCAGACACTCGTGAAAAAGTTGGTCAAGGTTCGAAGAGGGAACTATAGTACGCTCGACAGCTGTTAGTTAAAGGGACACTAAAGAGCAAAGCGCCTTTTCACGTATTATTTAAGTAAAATTTCACAATCCAGAAAACACCACTCTTACCGTGACACGACACTTGGTAAGCGAGAAAACACGCGAAAAGAAAATGCGGGTGCAGACGGCATCTTGAGATTGCCGCAGCAAACGCTGTGACGTCATCAATTTTCAAAGAAATCTACTGGGTCTTACGTAGCTTCTAATCAATAAAATTGAAGTGCATTGTAGTCCGTCGGTGCCATAGACTTAGCATACGACGTCTCAGAAAACTTCATCGAGTCAATGTCGCGATGATACGAAAAATGCATTGTGAATTTTTTTTTGCGTCCCGCGCGTGGATTGCGGCGCAATATTTAAAAATAAAAAAATGGACCTTGATTTTTTCCGCTAATAATGAACTTATGACAGTGAAACTCATTACATTAGAGTTCTCAGAGTGCAGTTTATGAATGTAAATCTGAGCACACGGGCCTACAGCACTTTCGCCCCCATCAAAAATGCAGCTGCCGCAGCCTTCTTTCACCAGGCGCATGCCACCGCAAATGTTGCATTAACACTTGCGTGAGAATTGAAGGCCTTAAAGAAATGCATAAACGTGGGGCTACAAAATGGGATTCTGCATGCTATAACAGCAAAAGGAATCTTGCATGGACAGGTATTCTACACGATGATTTAATTTAGAAGCCCGGAGCTAAGAAGGCACTCTTAAAGTACATACATTAGCAACTGTTTTCTTTATTCTTTAATTGATAATACAATGCATACAGTTAGCCAGGTCCTGGTACTTGGCCTCGTTATATATATATATATATATATATATATATATATATATATATATATATATATTACAGAATGCAGTTTCTGAACGGAAATGTTAAAATAAATTCTTCATACGAAAACGTCATGCATATGCATGTTCAGATTTATCAACATAAGGAGAACAAAATGGCATAACTGCGAAGGGAAGTACAAGCGATATTAATTGTTGTATAGCTATGATATAAATCTAAACTGGACGACAAGATTACTTGCCACCGGCAGAGACTGAGTCTGCGACCATCGAATGTTGGGAGTTCGAATTATTACAAAAGAACATAACTACTATAAAAAAAAAACACTCGCTACACTTTCTATGACACTTTGTCTGTTAGTTATCACTAAGGTTGTGTCTAATAAACAAAAAAAACAAGTCCTGAACACTTCGCTTTCTTAAAACTAGTTAAGTGAACCAGCTCGTCTGCATTAATTGTGGAGCAATGCTATCAGCGTACAACAAGGTTGTCGGCCGTGTTAACAACACAAACGCCGCTGGTCGCGACACAGCCCGTAGCATCGAGAGATGCGCGACCGCTTGCCTCCCGTCGGAGGATTCAAAGAAACTCGGAAACAGCCCGCGGTACCGGCTCGCCATCTAACGGCGAAATAAGGCAACGCGCACTTTTCGATGCCAGCCGCTGCCGCGGTGCGCCGCTGCAGTAGGAGAACCGGCAAGAACCGGTCATATCCTTGCTTGTCGTACCGTTTGGCCCCCTCTCATCGACTTCCTGGGCGGTGAGCGGCGGCGAAGAGAACTAGCGCGCTAACTTTGAAAACGGAACTCCAGCGACCGATGAACGGTTCGAAACTGAATAAACGAGCATTTGGTGTTACACGATTGAAATCATATACATCGAACTCGCAAAAAAAGCGGGAATAGGTTCTATAGATTGGATAACCTAATATAGAACTTCTAGTGAAAATATTAAATTTGAAATGAGAATTCCGGTGCTCAAGGTGATTTAACAGCACTGCTTCGTGATAATGTAAAGATGACGCCTTCTCGAAAATGCGTGGGCTTTCTTTAGTTTTGTATTTTCGCCCTGTTTGTAGTAGAAAATACAGGGTTATATGTAGGAGTGGGTCATACGCGAGAAAATACGGAATCAAGAAAAATGTAATCGGGAATTTTTATTTTTATTTTTTTCTTCTGAGAGTTAGTTAAGGTTATGTGAGGGAAAGCTGAGGCGATTCGCGCTGCCCCAATGTCCAGTATACCAAGTGACCCTCACATTTTTGTTCAATATAGTTGCATCGTTTCTTATGCTTTGACGTTAAAACAATGTCATAATCAGATTAAATATGACGGATAATTCAATTTAACTGACTTCGACATAGACTGTGCAGCTAAATATCCAAGTGTGAGCACTGTGTAGAAGCGTGAGTACTTCAAGAGCGATGTGTGTGAGCGAGAGCATCAGGTCAGTCGATGGTTTCGCGAAGCACGAGCTCATATGCATACTAAGGCAACTTCTCCACACAATACACTGCTATCGAGCGTCATGCGGGATTCGGTTAGAGTCGTTTCTTTTCCCTACTTCACAAACGTTGTGGAACAGGATAGCCCACTGAACGCTGCAGAAAACATCGCTGCCTTCTCCATCTTATTTAACTATCTCGCTCACACACACTGTTCGAAATCTGGTTGGTCAGAAAGAAAGAAATGAGGGCGAATCTCCGCGTCCTTGTTAGAACAACTGTACAACCTCCGTTCGTGCAGAAGCGATAGTAATTCGGTTTCATACAGAAAAATACTGAAAAGTAGTTAGCATCCCATTTACCGAAGTTTCTAAATATATTTGGTTGTGTTAACGTTTCGTAAAACACACCAGAACAGAGCTGAAAAGGCTAAATCAGCGCTATTTCATCGAAGGGGAGAATAGAGCTTATTTCTACAAAGAGTAAAGTTCACTGGAATACAATTTCTGTGTGAAGTACAATGAGTAGATTGTGAAGTATGCGTTCCTATGATCGGCGAATAACGATACATAACAAGCAAGAATACGTGGTGTAAATCGAGGGCCACTAATTAGGACACGCGCTAACCGCCCTAATTTGCCCTCATCACCATGTAAGTATGTTTATCCAAGGAGCTCCACAAGAAGTACATCTGCAAAGATGAGGGTAAGCACTTCTGTGTTAAGCCTCCTATTCCCCGCAGGTTGTAATAACGAAGACACTTTATTGATGGAAGAGTACTTTGGCGCATGCATTCAAAGCTGTTGAAAAACCTGTCTTACAGAATGGATAGATCCCAAGTCGTGCAACATACCTCTGCTTTCAGGTTTTGTGCACGACATACAATAAAAGTTCATAAAGCCGCCTAATTTTCGTGAGTGGCCATAATGTAAGCTTTCGCAAGCCAGTGGTCCCTCACACAAATGTATTTACGGACGTCTCAGTCTGAGGCCTAGAAAACCTGCAAAAGCGACTCCAATATGGACGAGCTCGAACCGATACCACGAGCGGTGGACTTGAGCTGAATTTGTAGTAGACTAAAGAGTTGCATACTAGAAAGTGAAATAAGCAATTATCAGCTGCGGGTAACATACACATCTGTCAGTGAGTTGACTAATATCAGGTCATTTACACCCAGAACATTGTACGCTAAAGGACAGCCTGCAATCGCATCTGACAGCGCTTGCCAATGTGGAGCTACACAGGTGAATGCATTTGTAGAGGCAACTATATGCCCAAACCCAAACTATATGAGCAAAGACTATGTAATCACACCAACTACAAAACGAAAGTAAGGGATGTGAGTTAAGGGAATCGAGACTTAACAATAGGACTTTTTGCTGATCGCAGAGCCGCCGGCTCTCGAAAAAGAGAGTGCGCCATCAAAAATGGTAATTTGTACTAAACACACACCAAGCGCCTCGCCCGACTCCAACTGTCTACAGAGGTAGGCTACAAAACTTTTGCCACTTACTTGGGCAGCATCGATTAGCTAGACAGACTCTAGCTGTGGCTCGACACGACGGAAAAAGTATTGACGCGCGTCCTCAATCAATGGTCAAGGACGGTGGCCCTTTTTTATATTTTTCATTCTATCTTCTTTCTTAACATCTTGTCTATTCTCTCTCTCTCTCTCTCTCTCTCTCTCTCTCTCTCCCTGTTCCTACTTTCAGTCCACAATCCACTTCCCCACGCAGAGTAGCAAGTCAGCGATTTATTTATGGCGGCTAAATTTTCTGCGTTTCAATAAAGAGTTCTCTCTCTTTCTCCAATTGTCCTATCAAAGTATTCCTGCAGCCCTCATCGCGACAACACATCATACGAAACTTGCTGATCGCCTTTTTTAGGCGCAGTTCTGCCCGTGTCTTTCGTTTATTCACCTGGCGCCGCTGACAGAGCGCGAGACCAAAATACCGCCCCGCATACAAAGCGGGTAGATGAAAAAGCATTGCAGGCAAGCAGGTCACGCAGGTAAGCGACGCCGAAGTAACTCACGGCTTCTTTGTTATTGTCAATAAAACGTTCCACCTTAATACATAGGTTGCGTACGAGGATAAGGCCACGCAGTAATTGTCAAACGTACGGGGAAGTAATTACTAAAATCAACTAATCGTTACCCGCATTGCTGGGCCCGAGAAAAAGATCGACTATAGGCTGTAGGTGGCGACAGGCGCTCGCACACAACGATAGATAGATGATAGGACTGCACTAATTGAGTCGGCAACGACGGCAGCGACATTTGGAACGGACACTGATTGTGTACACTAGTAGTAACACACAGCACAAAGAGACGGAAGTCACGTTTCTTCCCGAAGGTGGACGCGATTGCATCTCGCGGAACGGGGCATGTCGCTTCGCTAATGACGTCACAGCCGACGGATTGAGATGACGACTGTCTTAGACAAACAGTCATTACACGTTGAGTGTCTCCGCTAACAAGATAAACGCAAAGAGGCTAGATATATAGGATGGAGTATAGTGATGTATGGTCCCAATTACCGTGTACAGTGAAACTGGAACACTGCCACGACTCCATATAGTAGAGTGCGGCGCGGTAGTAGGCGCTTGCGCTACGATTAGCGAATTAACTCGAACGCGTTCGGCTACACATCAATGACCTTTACAAGCAAACAGGATATCACAGTCGATATTTCATTGGGAATATGAAGGCCGAACAGGACGAGCGTGCGTCGAAGTAACGAGAGCAAGACCAGACGAAGGAGCGTATGTAGGTGCGAGGAACACGGACGGCCGTACACCGCTCAGATGGTAAGTGTCGTGACACGGTGTAATCAGCGTCCCTTCTGAGGCTCTCCGCAATTTGCCAAACCACTCTTGCAGCAACGGCTTGTACGGTTTCCGTCGGCTTTACCACGAGAAGCGGAAATAAAAATATGCCCTTTGAAATCACCCTCAGTAATGAGCCATGTTCGCATTAACGTATTACAACTAATAAAAAGGGGAGAAACACGTTATATTAGGAAGCCGCTACAAAATTCATACGGATGTCTTAGGAAGAAAGCTTTCCGCTGCACGAATTATTCGTCCCAGAGCTGAGATAAGTCGTGCTCCTTTTAGAAAAAAATCGTATAAATTTTCTGTCGCTTCCTGCTGCAAAAGGGTCCATTACCATGACCTTTGTCTGACTAACCTACCTTCAACTCACCTCTGGAGGTAGGGAAAGGTGGGGGGGGGGGGGGGACGAAGAACTTGTTTTGCTGAAGTATCAGTTTAAAGCTAAAATATGATACATTCGTAGATTTAATCTCACCACATAATACTAGATAAACTACAGAAAACTCCAGAGGCAGATTTCGATACCTCTCTTCGTCTTCCTGATTACTACGGTAAGCATATTGGGCATACAGTTATTGTTTCACTGGTGTTCAGCTATCTTCCATAAAAGGCTATTCCACTCGGTACAATGGCGCTTTTCCGTAACGGCGTATGTAACTGTAGTATGCCAAACCATTCTCGCGAAAGATCGTGGCGTTATCGTTAGGAAATTGCGAGAGACCAGCCGACGAGCAGGCCAACAACGCGGCAATACACTCTCCGATTGAGTTGTTGCACACACGCCTTCCACGGACGCGACGTTGGGCAAACAGATATCCTTCTTCTAAGGCTATCCGCCGCCAACTCGTGCGCATTCCTAATGATAGCCGAATGAGGGCCCTTGCCGCCGCCCGGTGGCACCTGGTGGCGGTTCCCTTGATTATGCGCAAACTGTGCACTCGCGCGGAGTCATGATGCATGCGCAGATGCACGGCGATTGCAGCTTACGTGTCGTCGTTCGTAGAGGCGGCAACGCCGAGGGTCTAAGCGCGCACGAGCAGTCAAAAATGCACGTGGCCCTTGGCTAGGGCTGCAATCATTGCACTGTTCCGCACTTATAAATACGTGTACGGCACGCCGCAGATACACGGAACGAAGGTTGCGCGGAAAGGAGCGAGTAATTGCTGATTGAGGTGGACGCCTTGCGCAAATAAGCCCTCCTCCTGTAAGTGCTGCGCTGTTGAAGATTGAGACCTCACGTAAACGGTGGCTACGGCAGCTGAGAAAGAAACATGCGTTAGGGTGTATAGATATCGGTGTAGAAAAACAAGTACAAAAGAGCGCAACGGTGTAACGGTGAGTACAGCTTGATTCCCGAGTCCTGCTCCCACGTACACGCGCGATGTCAGCGTGAGATTCGGTGGGTGTGCGTCGTGCCGCATTGTGTGTGAGGCGTGCGTTGTCATTTGGCGGGCTTCGTGTACACGCTCAGAAATGGGCAGCGGTTAGTAACCTTGACTTAACGAGCTTTGTTCCAGGGGGCGTTCGTGTGATCGGCGCGGCAGTGGCCGGGCAGTGAGCAGGCTACAACGACACGGGTGAACTATAGATATGCGGGGTTATGGATCTGAGGCATGAACGACCCGACGTGCTCCGAGCAGCGTTGCGGCTGACGATAAAACTAATACAGCGGTGATACAATTGACGATGCAACTTGGCGTAGTAATATATTTGTTGGGGTTTAACGTCCCAAAACCACCATGGGATTATGAGAGGGGCCGTATAGTGAAGGACTCCGGAAATGTTGATCCTCTGGGGTTCTTGAACGTGCCCATAAACCTAAGCACACGGCCCTCAGGCATCTTCGCCTCCATCGAAAGTGCGGTCGCAACGGCTGGCATTCGATCCCGCGACCTGCGGGTCAGCAGTCGAGTGCCTAAGCCACTAGACCACCGTGGCGGGTCGTGCATCTCGGCGTCACCTCGGCTTTGCTTCTGAGCACAAATTCGCAATTTCAACGTCTCATCGACCCTACGTGGTACAACTGAGAAAGAACAAGCGCACACAGACAAGAAACTTTAGTCTATTCAACATTGATGTAGTCCAGATTGCTGAAATTGTTGAAGCTTATTCGAAACTCGATGCTATAGGAAAGTTCCTGATAGCATAATCTGCACCCGTGGTATGTGAAGGTGAGCCACCGACACCACAATAATAATAATAATAATAATAATAATAATAATAATAATAATAATAATAATAATAATAATAATAATAATAATAATAATAATAATAATAATAATCTAAACCACCACCAGTACCCCTAAAAACTTAGATGGCTGTACAGAGGAAATTTCGAAAGGAGGGGCACACATTATCTTTGATTAGCTGCAATCTACATGACAGCAAACCGAAGCCTACAGTAAGTAAACATTTAGCTGCTGTATTATGCAAATAAATACGATACGCTCCACACAAAATACCGCTCTTTTTAACACAGTGTCCCTTCTAACGCTAACTCGTCAACACATTAGCAACATGCTCAGCACTGCTTTTCAGATGATTTGAAATTTAGCGGAGGGTCAACATGGCTTTGAAGAGCTGCTTCATTAGGTGACCCGCGGCCTCACTGAGAAACAATTGCGTAATGACTGTTTTGTCAGTATTCAATCGGAAAATGATAGTCCTGTGATAATCCTCAAAGAAACCGCCGCACCTTCGTAACGGCCGTAATCAGCTAACAGACGCAGCACATCAGAAATAAATAAAAACAAAGAAAATGACTTGTTCTATTGCTTATATAATTATTTATGACATCCCGACACACATTATCGGCGAGAAATGTGCGCTGAAGCAAAGGCGAATCAATTATTAGCCTATGAAGCTTCAGAGCTCTAACAGGGAAGCTACTCGCGGAAGCACACACGGCTCGTACATTTAACGCGAGAATCCCTGCAGTTGATGAATAAGGCGGATTGAAGGTTCAGGAATATAAAAAGTGTGCAGTGATTAACTATCTCGCCTCACGCCGTTCAGTCGTGGCTCTCTAAAACACCTCTATTTAGAAAGATATTGGCGATTCACGTGATATTCTTCATTCTGGCCCGGTGGTATTGTTCCCATTACTAAACTCGACTTTATATAGAGGAAGAGAGATACCTTTAAAGGTTGACATGGAGGAACAAGATGTCAGAGCAGGCGAATTCATTTCTTATTTTATTAAGCGATTTTTGCTCCTTATGCTCCACAAGAGCTTTAAACGGGGTCATTAGTTGCGGCACACACAAATGGCATGCGAGTGACGTTGAATTAGACCTTGTGTTCTCTTCTAAGGTTCTCTTAGAATAACTGAATGAAATACCCAACAGCTCTATCGCCAAGGTCCTTATTTTGGGCTCCAATAGCACTATAAGAATTATCTAGTGAGTATACATGCACCAGGGCCATCCAGAGAAGGCTGGAAAGCAAAGCATAGCGCTACATAAAAATCACTGCTGAAAACAAACAATGTTAGTTGCACCTAAATTATCGTTCCTCAAAACAGTGCAGACGAGTGCTAAATGAAGTCAAAAGTTGCTCTCAAAACAAAACGCATTTGCTTGCCTAACGTGAAAGCGTAACTCGGAGTATATAAGCAGCACAGAAACATTCTTGCAGTTGAATAGCTGACAGGCATGGCCTCGAAAGAGCAAATGAACAGATAGAAGAGATGCCGTAGTGAAACACTCCTGGTTTACTTTGACGGCTTAGGTCCTTTACTATATGAATCGATTCGTTTGTTCTCAGCTTCCTATTTCCATTCCACTCTTCAATTCTCCTTCACTCTTATCCAAGCGCTCTTCCTCCCCGTGCAGGGTAGCTGATTGTAGCTACTCTATGTGGTGCTATGTATTATGCCTCTAAATACCTCCCGTGGCCACGCGGCTAATTGCATTGAATTGCCTACATCGATGAAAAGTGACATTTATTAGCGATTATCTTTAAATACTTTGCTATGAGCCATAATCCAACGTAAGCCTCTCGAGGATCAGGCGAAAGCATGGAACACCTGTCGTGCGCCTGCTGGTGCTATTACGTCACTACCTGGTATTACGAACCTGAGTGCCTCATGTTACGTCAAGCACATACATTTAACACTTAATTATCGGTATTTGCGGATAATTTTTGTAAACGACATCTTGAATCTTGGCCGCATCTATTGCTAGCGTATAGGAAGCGATTAGAGCATTCCTGAAGTTTTCGGTCAGCACCATTCTGCGCTGACCATTTTGTAGTGCAGTAAATTACCTTGACTGTGATCTGAACGACGAAAGACTCGAATTCTAGCGATACACGCGGAAACAGACCACACGCATCGCGTTCAGTTCCCTCTGCTTATTTTCGTCTATCAATTTCAGTTTTCGTTCCTTATGTTCTGTGTATAATGCAGAAACTTGATCCGAGTTTGGTTGGCCTCCTATAGATCTTCTTCACTTGTTTTAACTCGAAAGCGTTAAAACAACGAGCTCCTCAACACGATTGCTTTAAAGAGCTCGTTTTGGTGTCGGCGTCGTTGTTTGTGTGCGAAAAATCATCTTGTGCAGAAACGAAAAATCGAGGAAAATGGAAATAAAATAAATAATAAAAAAACTCCGGGATCGAGTGGGGATCCAACCCGGATAGTTAGCGTGGCAAGCGGGTGATCTACCACACTTCCACGCGTCTGCTTCGGAACAAAGTGGAAGCGACTTTCGTGCCCTACGAAACACACGCATCCTGTATGCATGCTTCTCAATACAACAAAAAATATAGCAGTAGTATTGCCTGGTGCAAGCGCAGATTGTCCTCGGACGTCAGAACCTGTGATTGGCATAATGACTTCACAGTTTAAAGCTGGTCAAACACTTCAAAAAGCACACACACGTTACTACTCCTACTACCTTATAAGGCCACGTACTGGGTGCATAGCAAGTTCGAAAAGATTTCATGCACTAAGTGTTTGAAGTACGCGCTATAGGGGGACAGAATATTGCGATCGTGTTCAACTCTTAAAGGCGAAGCTCAAAGTCCCCATCCCCCCCTTTTTTTTTCCATAAACATTTTTTCCCTTCAGGCTTTATTCCAATCGGAATGTGTGAAACGAAAAGCAATTAAATACAAGAAAGGCTGGGAGGTTAACGAGACTATGTCCAGTTCGCTAACCTACACGTGAGGGGGGGGGGGGTGAGGTTTTCGAATAGAGATAGAGGGAGAGGAAGCACGAGTGGACACAAGTAACAAAACTCATGTACAGTGCCGAGTATGCCCAGGCGACATTTTTTTTTTCATTTACCTTAAAGAACTACAAGAAGAACTCGTGCGACTTTTTGGCCTCACGAACTACACAAGACCAGGCTTCGAAGATCAAAATGTAGCCGGGCATTAACCTTACGACCCCGAACACGACGTAGTAACTTCGTAAGCAGTGAAACACGACGGCCGGGACAAACACGCACGGCTTCCCAAAGTGACTTCCTCACGACGATTACACGATAGGCGAAAATAGAACACCCAACCGCATCGAGCGTCGTTTCAGGGTGCGGGGTGTGGTTCCGAGTCTGCAAGGACGACACGACGCGGCAGCTGGTCGCGCATGGGGGCGAGGCCGCGTCCCAGCCTCAAGAAGCCGCTGGCACCACTGCACCGCTGCCGACGTCGGTTGGCTCTGCTCTCCCAGAGCCGACTACGGCCAATGTGACCCACAATCGCATCACGCTTGGCTCACACGATCGCCGGCCACACACAGGCTGTGTAACTGCGATCGCTCTATGCAGCAGGCCCACACGGAGTCTATAAGGAACAGCAAAAAGAAAAAAATAGGCGCAGGTGTGCGATCGGTTGGCCGGCGTATATACCTCGGAGCAAGCAACGGGCGTCGAGAAGACGGTACGAAGCCAGCACACGCTTCGTCGTGCCGATTGCCGATTTAATTGGCACTGCGTTCTCTAAGATGCCGGCCGGTGTGTGAGTGCGTGTGTGCTGGAGCTCGACCCGGAAGGCCGCCTTCCTGGGCGACCGGGCTCGGTCGTTTTGTGCACACCAAATCAGAGCGCCGCCTATATACGCCGGACCGCGATCGACGATGGGCAGAGTCGTTCGGCGGCACGACGTCCCCGTACGAACCCAACTCGCTTGCGCAATGCATCCTTACCTCGACCATACATGCCACTGGGACAAGGTACAGCCAATTGGTGATACAGTTATGCCGCTGCACACGCGCTGTATACACCGGACCACCTACCCTGTGTAGGTCCGCATAAAGGTGTGGTATACAAAAGCGTCATGCGCACGTGATACACACACTGCAAACACCCATAGCTACCACACAACGGGACACGATATTTGCGATGATTGATTGATATGTGGGGTTTAACGTCCCAAAACCACTATATGATTATGAGAGACGCCGTAGTCGAGGGCTCCGGAAATTTAGACCACCTGGGGTTCTTTAACGTTCACCCAAACCTGAGCACACGGGCCTACAACATTTCCGCCTCCATCGGAAATGCCGATATTTGCGAAAAACAAAAAAAAAGTAAATTTCACTTCGGGCTTGTAACGCAGCCTCTGATTAGAAGTTTTAATCTGTAGTAACTCTTTGTTGCAACCGTCGATGCTGCTCGTCAAGTCAGCGGCGTCTTTCGTAAAACGGGGCAGAAATATACACACGCTGTGAAGCCCATATCTCACAAACTTTTGTCGCCAAGTGCACATAAGGTGCTTCGGGCTTTGCGTGCTCTGCGTAATTTGCGCACATCGACATCTTGTACACGATCTCCATATAGCTCGGGAACGGTACATACAGAAGCTACGACACCGATGCCTTCGTCTAAGAGATCTTACATCGCGACAGTATGAGCAACCTGCCGCCGTTACTCATACGTGGAAGCTTCTATTTTGGGACTACATTTAATTTAAAAAAGAAAGCTCGTTCGGGGGTGGGCGTTGTTTCTGAACCACTGAGCTCTACTGTGCGTTATACAGAAAAAAAAAAAAACCAAAGTGTACGCGAATGGGTTGCTGCAATCTTTGGAAGCACCAAATTAGCCCCCATCTTTACGCCGCACTCTGCATAACTTTCCGAAGCAAAACAGAAAATCAGGATGATTGCCGGCCGTTCATAGCTCCTACACAGTCGTGCAAAAGCCGGCAGGCACTTGGCTCAAAGCGAAGTTTTCAGCGATGACTATCAGGTATCCCATTTTCGTTGTCGCTTCTTTTTGTTCTTCATCGCGCAATCGATCTAGCCATGCAAAGGGACGAACGATCACCGGAGGAAGTTTCTCTCCCCGAAAGATTTCTTTCCAAAAGTATCGCTCCCGCTTGCCATGGAACGCGACGAGAGAAAAGGAAAAAGGAAAACACAAAAAAGTGAGCACGTACACACATATTAAAATGGGAATGCTCGCGTTATTCATCACCGGTCGGCGTAGCATTGCCGAACGCACGTGTGGTGTTAAAAAGAAAAAAAAAGCGAGCCGGAACAAGTTTACACTTGGCGTGCCTCGGTGGCTGCATGCGTCGATCTGGACATTTCGGCCATTATCCTCCGTGGCCTATCGCGAAGCCCCCTCCACGTTGGTGCATAACCCAATTACGGTCTACTTTTTTTTCGCCGAGAACGAACAGGAAACCGCGCTCGCTCGAGTGTGGCCCGATCTTCGAGAACGGTCACGACGTGAAAATGCACGCGACGAAACAGCGACTAGCTGGCGGTGCATTGTGCGCGCGTGCACGAGTTCGCGGCGGAGAAAGACGCGGACCCTCGCGAAAGCTTCGGTGGCTAAGCCGATGCTCTCGATGAAGAAGGCGGCGGTGGAAGGGAGAGGGAGGTCGAGTTTGAGTGCTTCCACGAAGAACGAAAGGTTTGACGCCCGAGTACGAAGCCTTCTTCCAGATACGCCGCGTGCACACTCAGAACGAACGTAGCCGTTCATGCGTGAACGAATGCGATGCGGGAGGAGTCTATTCTTGCGGCCTATTTCGTAAAAGTAGCACGTGAGTAGAGGTGGGTGAAGCCCCTCTGATCGAAGCTCGCAGCGCACGTAAAAGAAAGAAGAAACACGAAGAGAGATGAAGAGGAAAGCACTTTCAAAACGCTTGTGACGTGACCGCCGCTTCACCGTGATCGAAGCGGAAAGAAGTGCTCTTTATAAACGGCGCGCAAGCATCGAGATGTGACTTTGCATCAACGTAACGTTGGACTCACCAATTGGCTGCTACCTTTCGTGTTCTTTTTGTTTTTGAAGAAGCGAAGCGAGAAAGCATATTGGAAACTATGCAAGAACAACATCAGCCTGCGCGTATATCTGGTAGTAGAAGGGCTATCAAGAGACGTTTTGCTCGTCTCTGTAGAGCGAAAACAAATGACTTTTGACAGCTTACAGCTCGCAGTCTGATCCTTGCAAATGTCTCCCGTCCTCCTTCGCCGCCCCGCCGCGGTGGTCTAGTGGCTAAGGTACTCGGCTGCTGACCCGCAGGTCGCGGGTTCAAATCCCGGCTGCGGCGGCTGCATTTTCGATGGAAGCGGAAATGTTGTAGGCCCGTGTGCTCAGATTTGGGTGCACGTTAAAGAACCCCAGGTGGTCGAAATTTCCGGAGCCCTCCACTACGGCGTCTCTCATAATCATATAGTGGTTTTGGGACGTTAAACCCCACATATCAATCAAATCAATCAATCCTCCTTCGCTTCTCCCACTTCCAAACACGGTAGGGTTGGATCAAGTGTCAGCGATCGGGACAAACAGAGCTATCGCATTGCAGCGAAGTCATTTCATTTCTAATTGGTTAATTATCTTAAATATGGTTACAACGAACGATAGATGAAAGACAGGGAGATACGCCGTTCGCGTCAACTCGTTGCAATCGCAATGACGTTACCAGAATCGAGCAATGTGACTAATCACACCTACAACTATCTTCGCCGCCTTCTTACGAACCATCCATGCAAAGATATGTCTTTAAATGACGTGACGGCAGTGCACAAGAACCAAGAAAGGCATGGTCAGCAGGGCTGTATGTTTTATTGCTTCCACCTAGGTCAGCAAAGAGGCTTGCACACATCCTTATAGGTTATACCAAAAATGCATCAGCTATACAAAGCTAGCTCGAGGAATTCAGGCCAGTTTTTTTTTTTTCTCCCGGAGGAACACAGCCCACGTTGGTTATAACTGTAACCAAATGTATAAGTATGCGTGTAATTGCTTGGAGCTTTAACATATGAGTCACGTGACCCTTGACGGCGTGAAAAGGAGCGGCGGTTGTACGTTTGAATAACGAGTTCTCTAAATACGTTCAGTTGCCGAGCAAAGTAGACACCGCTATTACCAACAATGGCTAGTCGTCGAAAATATTATCGAGGGCTGCTACTGCGTTCGAGGTGTTTCGTGTGCCATTTATTACCACTGCCTTCAACAGGTTGCCGGAAAAGGAAGAAAAAGAGAGCACGAGCCGCGTGTATACGTCATCACACGAGCAAACAACGCTTCATGGAGCTAGCAAAGGCGTCATGACAACACAAACACACGCTGTTCATTAAGAAGCTGGCCGCAGGCAAGCAGCTCGTGTGCTTTCGGAAGCGGCACTACATGGGAATAGTGCGACGGCTCGCTAGTACTCGGTGTCGTTCGTGCAGCAAATGAGTGTTGCTCTCGTGTCGCGCGCTGCGTACCCGCCGGCCGCGACCCCTACTGGGAAAACACGCCTTCGGAATTCTCAAACGCGCTGCAGAGTGTGTGCAGCTACCGGACTATCAGTTATACACGAGAGCACTCTGTACGCTGCTAGGACGATAAATCATGACTGAAGCGGCGGCGTCACCGTCTCCGCTGCGATCATTTTTTTGTAAAGAGTACCGTGACGTACGACGAAGATGTTTTAGCGGCCACCGCAAGAAAGCTTGAAGTCCTTCGACGAGGAAATGTTTGTACGTAGGTTGGACGCTTTGCGAGACCGTATTGATGTTCAGGAACATCGCTTCGAAAACCATTCGGATACTTTTGGAGCTTAATGTTTTCGGGCACCTGATGCATCAGTCATGGGGAGGGTGGGGAGGAAGCTTTACCACCTTCCTTTTTGGCTTATATATCCGCGTTTCGTACTTTTTACCGTCCTAATTAGCGGCTCCATTTTTTCAGGCACATTCTATAATGCTAAAATGATTCATTCACAAACCTCGAAACTTTCATTCCCAGCCCCCATTTGAATTTCGGGAAACTTACTTGACTGCCAAAGAAAGCTTAACCTAGTGTGCCACTTACAAACATCTAGGCTATTAGGAGAATGAACGAAGGGGCGAATTTTTCACCAGCAAGGTAGAGAGCGGGAAAAAAATTAATGGTAAGGGTGATGGCAAAACAAGTATCCGGTTCTGTATTCTATATTGTGGATGAAAAAGCAAAATAAGAAGAAAGATTCATGCGCTCAATCACTACTCTTGGCAGCTCCGCAAGACACTTACCAGTGCTAAAGACTCTGATGCGCGTTCGCTGTTAGTAAGAACCACTATAACGCATTCGTAGCCCCCTACTGATTGTAGATCGGCATTCTGAAACAACTTTCTTGAAATCTTTCAGCCATCAGTCGCCAGGCGCTGATGCCTACCATAACAGTGGGAAAAGTTTTAACCAAATGAATCGATGGAATCTATTAACAATGACGATGAAATGCCATAAACAGCTGGAATATTACTTCGCAGCATTAGCGTCTACTCTTTCTATACTTCTTATTGTTTTCGTTTCACTCGTAATTTTTAAACCATGTATACGCGTATATCACTGCAGCCATTAGGTTTGGAAGAATTCCAAACGTACGCGTTCGTGCAAGCTCTCAACTGAAAGAGGTTAGTTGGTATTGCAACACGGAAATGCTACAGCGCGCACATACAGTAGCGGAAGATTAAGACACAGGAGACAGCATCATTGTCTTGTGTTATCTTTTTTCATGCCCACCTATGCACGCTGTAACGTTTTTCGAGTAAAGTTTGTCAAAGCGGGCTCCACCACATCAAGAGTGTTTGTAAGAAGAAGCCAACTTTACAGACTGCCTGTAGTGTGGAATTTATACGTGTATATGCAGGTTCGGGTTCCCTGAGCAGTTGATTACAGACAACGCGTCTTATTTCACTGCGAAGGTGTTTGTTGACACGTGTGCCGCGTTGGGCATTAAGCACAAGAAAACAACCACCAACCCTGCTCAGTCGAACCCCACGGAGCGATTCAATCGCAACATCAAGCACATGCTTGTTGCATTCTCTGAGAGACATAGGGACATTCTAGAGATCGGTTTTTGCATTGCGATCGACCGTGAACCGATTGACTGAGGTTGCGCCTTCTTCTCTGAACCTGGGGACAGAACTGCCAAATCTCATGGAGACCGTACTTGCAGATTGCAGTGGAGTGCCAGTCGCGACATCAGCACGCGCTAAATACTATAGTGCTTCATACCATAGTGCTTTATAATACCATAGTGCTTCATAAAGAAAGCAGCAAAATACCAATCAAGAAGGGTGTAAGGCAGGGGGGATACAATCTCCCCATTGCTATTTACTGCGTGCTTACAGGAGGTTTTCAGAGGCCTAGAGTGGGAACAGTTAGGCATAAGAGTTAATGGAGAGCACCTTAGTAACCTGTGCTTCGCTGATGACATTGCATTGATGAGTAACTCAGGGGACGAATCGCAACTCATGATTATGGAGTTAGACAAGGAGAGCAGAAAAATGTCTTAAAATTGATCTGCAGAAAACGGAAGTAATGAACAACAACCTCGGAAGAGTACAGTGCTTCGAGATAAGTAATAGTGCACTAGAAGTTGTAAAAGACCATGTCTATTTATGACAGGCAATAACAGCGGAGCCGAATGAGGAGACTGAAGTAACTAAAAGAACAAGAATGGGGTGGAGCACATTTGGCAAGCACTCTCATATCATGACAGGTAGATTGCCCCTATCCCTCAAGAGGAAGGCATATAACAGCTGCATCTTGCCGGTACTTAGCTAAGGAACAGAAACCTGCAGACTTACAAAGAGGGTTCAGCTTAAATTGAGGACGACGCAGTGAGCAATGAAAAGGAAAATGGTAGGTTTAACCTTAAGAGACAAAAAGAGGGCAGAGAGGATTAGGGGACAAACCGGGGTTAAGGATATCATAGTTGAAATCAAGAAGAGAAAATGGACATCGGCCGGGCATGTAGTACGTATGCAGGATAACCGTAGGTCATTAAGGGTAACTAACTGGATTCCTAGAGAAGGCAAGTTGGTTAGGGGGAGACAGAAGGATAGGTGGGCACATGAGGTTAAGAAGGTTGTGGGTATAAATTTGGCACGAAACATGGGATGCGGCGATGGCGTAGTGGTTAGAGCATCCGCCTCGCATGCAAGAGGTCCGTGGTTCAAATCCCGGTACCGCGCAGTTCCCAACCGGATTAAAAAAAAAAAAAATCCGCGTGTTGATGGAACTGCATTAAGAGGCCTGGGGTGCGGCCTCACCGGCAAACACCGCCGAGAACGCACTCCCTCACCAGAGAAGGATTGGCCACCCTGGTGCAGTATCTGGCCACTACCTCCCACATGATTACGTCAAATAACTCACGGCCCTCAGTCCCCAGCAGCTGCGAAGCAACTGACCACGGCGGCGGTCAGATCTGCAACGCAACAGAGGGTGCTAAGAATCTCTGGATCCGGACAGGCCGCCATTGGAACCTGAACTTGGCAACGTTTAACGCTAGAACCTTATCTAGTGAGGGAAGTCTAGCTGTACTATTCGAGGAGCTAGAGGGTGTTAAATGGGATATAATAGGGCTCAGTGAGGTTAGGAGGACAGATGAGGCCTATACGGTGCTACAGAATGGGCACGTCCTTTGCTACAGGGGCTTGGCAGACAGAAGAGAACTGGGAGTGGGGTTCCTCATTCACAGAAACATAGCTGGCAACATAGAGGAATACTATAGCATTAATGAAAGGGTGGTAGGTATCGTAATTAAACTGAATAAAAGATACAAGATGAAGGTAGTACAGGCTTACGCGCCTACATCCAGCCATGATGACGCTTCAGTTGAAAGCTTCTATGAAGACGTGGAATCGGCAATGAGTAAGGTAAAAACACAGTATACTATAGTGATGGGCGACTTTAATGCAAAGGTAGGGAAGAAACAGGCTGGAGACCAGGCAGTAGGAGATTATGGCATCGGTACTAGAAACGCCAGAGGAGAGCTACTAGTAGAATTCGCAGAACGCAATAATTTACGGATTTTGAATACCTTCTACCGAAAACGAGAAAACCGCAAGTGGACATGGAGGAGCCCTAATGGCGAAAATAAGAACGAAATAGACTTTATAATGAGTGCACACCCTGGAATCGTGCAGGATGTGGAAGTGATTGGCAAGGTACGATGCAGTGACCATAGAATGGTACGGTCTCGAATTCGCCTAGACTTGAAGAAGGAACGACAGAACTTGATACGCAAGAAGCCAATCAATCAGCTAGCACTGAGAGGGAAAGTACAGGAATTCAGAGTGTCACTGCAGAACAGGTACTCGGCTCTCAGTCAGGAAACCAACCTTAGCGTAGATACAATGAATGATAATCTGACGAGTATCATTATGGAGTGTGCAGTGGAAGTTGGAGGCAGTGTAGTTAGACAGGACACTGGCAAGCTTTCACAGGAAACGAAGAACCTAATTAAGAAGCGTCAAATCATGAAAGTGTCAAGTACAACAGACAAAATAGAACTGGCAGAGCTTTCGAAGTTGATTAATAGACGTAAAGTATGCGATGTAAGAAGGTATAACATGGAAAGAATTGAACACGCTCTGAAAAACGGAGGAAGTGTCAAAGCATTGAAGAGGAAACTTGGGATAGGCAAAAGTCGGATGTATGCACTAAGGGACAAAGAAGGCAAAATAACTACCAATATGGATAGGATAGTTAAGATAGCGGAGGAGTTTTACAGGGATCTGTACAGTAGCCGAGACAACCACGACCTTAATACTATAAGAACTAGCAGTAACCCAGATTACACCCCACCAGTAATGATAGAAGAAGTCAGAAAAGCTTTGGAGAGCATGCAAAGGGGCAAAGCTGCTGGTGAGGATCAGGTAACATCAGATCTGCTGAAAGATGGAGGACAGATTGTGTTAGAAAAACTAGCCACCCTGTTTACGAGGTGTCTCCTGGCGGGAAGAGTACCAGAGTCTTGGAAGAACGCTAACATCATCTTAATACATAAGAAAGGAGATAACAAGGACTTGAAGAATTACAGGCCGATCAGCTTGCTCTCTGTAGTATACAAGCTATTTACAAAGGTAATTGCTAACAGAGTAAAGAAAACATTAGAATTCAATCAACCAAAGGAACAAGCAGGATTTCGAACAGGCTACTCAACAATTGACCACATTCATACTATCAATCAGGTAATAGAGAAATGCTCAGAGTATAACCAACCACTATACATAGCCTTCATAGATTACGAGAAGGCGTTTGATTCAGTAGAAATATCAGCCGTCATGCAAACACTGCGGAATCAGGGCGTAGATGAAGTATATATAAACATTCTGGAAGAAATCTACAGGGGATCAACTGCTACCATAGTGCTTCATAGAGAAAGCAACAGAATACCAATCAAGAAGGGTGTAAGGCAGGGGGACACAATTTCCCCAATGCTGTTTACCGCGTGCTTACAGGAGGTTTTCAGAAGCCTAGAATGGGAACAATTAGGGATAAGAGTCAATGGAGAATACCTTAGTAACCTGCGCTTCGCCGATGACATTGCATTGCTGAGTAACTCGGGGGACGAATTGCAACTCATGATTACGGAGTTAGACAAGGAGAGCAGAAAAGTGGGTCTTAAAATTAATCTGCAGAAAACGAAAGTAATGTACAACAACCTCGGCAAAGAGCAGCGCTTCGAGATAGGTAATAGTGCACTTGAAGTTGTAAAAGACTATGTCTACTTAGGGCAGGTAATAACCGCAGAGCCGAACCACGAGATTGAAGTAACTAGAAGAATAAGAATGGGGTGGAGCACATTCGGCAAGCACTCTCAAATTATGACAGGTAGATTGCCACTATCCCTCAAGAGGAAGGTATATAACAGCTGTATCTTGCCGGTACTTAGCTACGGAGCAGAAACCTGGAGACTTACAAAGAGGGTTCAGCTTAAATTGAGGACGACGCAGCGAGCAATGGAAAGAAAAATGGTAGGTGTAACCTTAAGAGACAAGAAGAGAGCAGAGTGGATTAGGGAACAAACGGGGGTTAAGGATATCATAGCTGAAATCAAGAAGAAGAAATGGACATGGGCAGGGCATGTAGCGCGTAGACAGGATAACCGCTGGTCATTAAGGGTAACTGACTGGATTCCCAGAGAAGGGAAGCGGGTTAGGGGGAGACAGAAGGTTAGGTGGGCAGATGAGATTAAGAAGTTTGCGGGTATAAATTGGAAGCAGCAAGCACAGGACCGGGTTAACTGGCGGAACATGGGAGAGGCCTTTGTCCTGCAGTGGACGTAGTCAGGCTGATGATGATGATGATGATGTGATAGCACAATTTCTGCTGTGCCTGCGCGCACATTATTAGAAAGCTTTACAGTAACAAAGGAAAGCTTCAGTAAATACGAAACGAACAAAAAATCTGTATCAGTCGTCCTATCGATAATGGAATTCAAGCTGACGATCAAATCTATAAAAGCATGACACTTGGATGCTTTGCGGTTCACGGATAAGGAAGTTTGTAGCACACCCATTAATGTTGCATGTAAAGTTTTTTTCTTCTTTATTACTGCATCTATAAAGAATTTATTTAGCTGATTACAAGATAACAGTTGGATGATTCAAAGTGAGTGGGAGAAGGATTTTTTTGATCAGACGTGTCACTAATTGGTTGTGAGAAATGACGTAGCCGTAAAAGTTGTGTGCGGAATAAATTTGCACAGGTATAGACGTAATCCTGTGGAGAAGTATGGCGATGCGAGCTGGTATTGATCCATTTTCGCAAAGGCTCATAGTCTGGGGCCCAAAACAACGAAATATGACGCCATACGGTACGTGCATTTCTCTATCGTTGTTCGTCTTGTACGTTGCCGTACGTAACTTTTTGGAAAACGAACCTACAATACCAAACGAAGCTTCCGGGTCATAACTACATGAAACCTGTCATAATTTTCATCAGCGTGTTTTTGCAGTACTATAGGACCATAGATATAGGAGGTCGTTTCCCCTCGTGTTCATTAAACCACCGTAACGTGCCATGGTGTAACCATGTAACCACGTAAACAGCAAGGTTCGCACAAAGGGTCAAACTACGTGAGCCACCATAGTCACCTGAAAAGAACATCTCGCAAAGAACGCAAATGCGATAATCCGTATTTGAAGGCAAAGTATTACCCCCGTACGTCTTCAACACGTGTAAGTTTTGTTGTATTTGTAACAACCTCAACACGCGCGGAAAGAGAAACACACGTGTGTTGCCCTGAACGACACTGACAGCACAGAACGAAGAGTTACAACGCAACGAAAAGGTACAACGCAGAGGTACAACGCAGGCGTACTGCTGCCCACATCGAAGACACTCAAGCCGATATGCACCGTCGCGGCGAAAAGAGACCCCAAAACGGGACAACCCGTCAACACTTGGAATGCGGCAGTGCGACATCAATTGACGTCGTTACTAAGATACTGTTCCCCCGCATTTACCGCGCGTCAGCTCTGCCGCGAGTTTGCGACGGCTTACCAGATGAAATAAGAGAAATGCGTGAAAGTGCGGCCGTAAAGGAGCGTCAATTGTTACGACCGGCTGGAGGATAAACGCCAGACACACGCGTAAAAAGCGACCCCTCTCGGGTGTAAACACTCCCGGAAGCCGTACAAGCCAGTGTGCTTCGATGTCCGCGTCTGCTGGCGGCGCTGGCATCTGCACAACTCAGCGTGAGCCTCCGCGACGAAGAATATATGGTAAAGAAAGAGCCGCCAAGGGGAAAGGAGGTGCGTCGGCAGTTTGTATATACGGCGGAGGAGGAGGAGGAAATGAAAGTCCATTGGACCTGCGGCCCTAACAGAACGGCTCTTAAAAAACAAACCCCTTCTCGGTCGTGCTGATCTTTACGACGAGCGGAGGAGCACTGCAGACCACTAACGCGCCACGCACGAGCGCTTAGCAGTGCCGAGAAAGCAAGCAGCATGCCGCCAGATATTCGCGGACGTGACGGATATCGCGTACGAGGTTCAACGGCAAAAAGAAAGAGGGATCAGCCAGGCGGCATTAGCAGGAGAAGTGCCGCTGGAGAGAAGGGAACGAGTACCACGCGCGTAAGCGAAGCTCGGCCGAGTTCTCTCGCCGCTTTTACGATTTTATGCGCTTTCTTTTTTTTGTGTGTGTATGTTCCTGCGAAAGTGTGGAGCAAGCGATTCAAGGCGCCTGTTTCTTTCACTCCTTACAACCGCCGGAACTTCCTTGCCACGACAGCAAACGAAACGTGCCTGTGGGCTTAGCGCGCAACACGGGAATAGTACAAACTTGGTGCCCCGGCCGGTCAGAAACAAACGTTGTCTGCTCTACAACCCCCTTTCTTCTAACCCCGGCTTTCTCGAGCGTGGCATCGTTAAAGAGCTGTGCGGTTTCGAAACTAAACGAAAGCTAGCGCCGTAGCCTGCGTACACGCATACGACGACAAATCCGTGTCGTAAAAACAAAACAAAACAAAAAAACGAAGCGGACGGATGCGCTATAGCCGGACACGGAAGAAAAGAACACAACAACTGAACGAAACAAGAAATCGCAAGGCGAGAAATAAACGCGGCACTGGTAGGCGTATACCACGAAGTATACGTACAACCGGACGGAGCTCGCAGAGTATCATGCGAGGTGCACTTCGCCAGCGACTGCTCTCAACTAAACCGGCACAGCGCGACTCGAGAGATAGACCGGCACTAGGCGGCAGTTATTTCATTTCACTACTTCCTTTTTTTTCGTCGTTCACGCCTTTTTTGTATGTTTGTTTTCGCCAGAGAGCCGAGTGGACACTTCGGCGTGTCCACCAAGTTCAACCTCCTCTGTCATTCCTCTTTATGTAACAGCGTCAGCAGCGGTCGACAACGACGCTACTACGATTGTGCTCGCGATGCGACATTCCAGCGATGCAAGGCTGCGGGCAGGCCAGAAAGATTTTCGTGTTCGCGTCTTTTGTATGCGCTACTCGAGGCAGCGTATACTTCACGGTGGAGGGAACATTATTCAGGGCGGCCCCGCTTTTGTATTGTCAGGCCGTTGACGACAGGCGCGGAAGAAAAAAAAAGCAAAAAAGACGGGACACATCTACAAGCGCGCAAGCATAAAGAGAGCCGAAATAAAAAAGATACACCGAGTACTACGCGGTCGTCCTATGTACAAGACACATGACACTAGCGTGCACGCACATGCTGCCCTTTAAAAAAGAACGTATCACACAGACGCACGGACGCAGGCTCGCCTCGACCCTGACATGCTCAAAGCAACGCCCCCCCCCCCCCCCCCACCCACTCTCTCATCGCTCGCTTCTTCTCCCGTCGTCCCACGCGCGGCGGCGACGCGACCCGTTCCTCGTAATCGACAAAAGTTGAAAAGGAATGGCCCCGCCGTTTCCGCGCGGGCCGAACATGTCTCACCGTTGACAAGTGTGCTACCTTTAGTCCTTCCCATCAGTTACGCACCAAGGCTGAGCAAAAGCCTTTCTTTTCTTTTGTTGTTTTTAAAGACCTAAGATTGCTTTTGTTGCCTCGTTTTTCCTTGCGTTGCTCCGTAGCGAAGAAGGCGAAACGCTAACACCCAGCCACATAGTTGGGATGCAGCTAAGAGGCCGAGCTGGAAAATGTTTTGAGCGCTCGATTTGAACGCTGATAGACGGGAGTTCACTGCCCCCTCTGTGCGCTCCCTCCTTTGTGACCACGAGTGGCGCTAACCTCGTCCACGCCTGAAGGCTGCGTTCTTCGCCTGCCTTACCAAACAATTTTTCCTTCGTATTCGTTTTCTCGCAGAAAACAACCTGAAGAACGGAAGATTAGATCGGTATTGTAGACAAACCAACTCAAGCAATATTACGAGTCAAACGGCCATGATAGTGCGCTATGTTATGCCAACAAATAATTAAGATAAGGAAAGCATGGGAGACCTTACTTGAAGTATGTAATTGAAGAGCACTGATTACGAGATTAAGAGGAAACTGACTGAAGCAGACCAGTAGGGAGCAATCTGCAATGATGGTGATGATGATGGTGACCTCTACTAGCATTTCGCTTGTATTGGGGTGGCACAGACTCAGTCACCAGGAGGGCCCATGCGCTCCAATGTCACAGTTTGTCTTGATTATTTCTTTATTTTTATGCACACTTGTTTTTATAATGCGCTACACGCCAGCAGTGAGTTCTATTCGTTGAATGCCATTCCTGCCCCAGGAGTGCAAATCAGAGCAACCCATCTCGATGACGGCGAATAAGGAACATTCTGATAAATGAATGCGAGCTTAATTCGATATAAATTAGGGCTTTAAAGGGCTCTTGTCATCCAACTCAAAGTTTCCCAACTTTGACAAGAAACCAAAAAATGCTTCTTTTCTTGAAGCTAGCCAAATATAAATAACGGCCTCCTTCACCTTTCACCCTCAATCTCTTTATCATTCGAGACTTGCATACTATTTCGTGCTCGCAGCTAACGTAAGCGCCAAATAAAAAAAAAATCATTTACTCTGCTTGCTGCAAATGTTGGCCAGATATAGTTTCGCGGGGATACTTCTAGATAACCTCGCTATCTCTTTCGCAATTCTTCGACCAAGCAGTCGAACCAGGCAACTTGTGTGCAAGCCGATTTGACTGAAAAACTCAACTACGACGAGAGAGGGCAGCTCATCCCCTGCACGGGCAGGGAAGCTAACGGAGGCTCTACGTGAAGTATATTGAAACAGCCGGCGAACACACAAGAAGCCCTTAAGACCGCGCACGCTTTCAAGGGCTTCGCAAACATCCCATGGACTCTTCCGAGGGGTTACTTAAGGCTATAGCAGACAGGAACGGGTCTATTAGACTGAGGGTTCTTCGAAGACCACCTTACCATCACAGCAGTTCCGGAACCTTCTTGGAAAGAACGGTAAGCCTCGCCGGCACTATAGAGCGTGATCTGTACGCGCTGCAGTCGGGAACGTTGGCAAGCTTTCTTGTGAACGATTTGAAACGTACAGCAGATTGAATCTACCGTATTCAGCTATATGCAAGCAGATTGAACGTGCACGCTCATTCGTTGGTCACTTGTGGTTAACGCCGCGCGTTAATTGTCCCTACAAGAAAATGGCGCGCGTTGTGCAGCAATTGGGCGTCGCAGAAAAGCCACAGTTCCACCTAAAGGGTAAACCAACGAATGCGATATCGAGAAATTGAAATGTGAGACCGGCAAACACTGATACAGAAACTTTCTCCGCGTTCTTCAAGCACAAAGGCCACATGAAAAAGAACACAAAGAGGGCCAGTGCGAACTAACAACTAACTGTCACAGCTCGACACTTGCAACACAATGTTCAAACACAAAATAAGAACGCACAGGCATAGACAGGACCTTTTACACAAGAGGAACGCGAACCGTCGCAGTTATTCTGACCACGTAACGATAGATAGCGGTTATTGGTGCACATAGAAGTGCTGCAATGAAACAACCCATCATCTTTGTGAAACGAAGAGAGAGAAAGAGAGAGATAAATGAGGGAAAGACGGGGATCATCAGGTCAGCTACTGTATGAAGAGAGGGGGCAACGCGTGAAAACGCACTGCCGCTTTGAACAAATGATTACGCCAAGATTCAACCGGCCAAGTTATACTGATGATCAAATTGAGAACTATGAGCTCTGACCCAACAAGGGAGACCAGCCAACGCAAGCGGTCAAGCGTGGCATTGGACATTCAACTAGTGGAATGACACACGAACCCAACTGGTGCCGTTCACACACATGCGATGTGTCCATCCTCTGACGCTTGCGGGGAACTTGCTTGGTGTGTGTGTGTGTGTGTGTGTGTGTGTGTGTGTGTGTGTGTGTGTGTGTGTGTGTGTGTGTGTGTGTGTGTGTGTGTGTGTGTGTGTGTGTGTGTGTGTGTGTGTGTGTGCTTCGGCTCGAGTGCACAGTCATCAAGCAAGAAACCGATTCCGAAACAATTCCACGCTATATTGCAGCACTATGCCAACAGCAACGCTGGAACAATGACTCCCGACCACACGCCAAAGTTGCTTCGCAAAGACAGGTATAAATAAACACCTTTCCGCACCGTACATCGCTCCATTCACTTCGCACAATATACGCAGCGATGCATAGATTGATGTGTTGCCAGTACATCACACCGACCACACTGTGGCAGGCCACTTGGGGACGCCAGCTTAGGAGCGTAAGTCACTGAACACCTCACCCCACCTAACAACATTCAGAAGCCTTCCTGTCTCGCACCGACTCTAGGGTACAACTAGATCTGGTCAGGGCATAGTGCACGGGGCGGCCGCTACTCGCGGCTCCCAGGACTCCACCCCCGCACAGGGTGCGTCAAAGGTTAATGTGGTTCCTTCTTAGTTTGTTGATATTTCTCTCTCACACGTATTATCTGGGCCACTCACACTTCCATTTAGTTGCCTTGGCAAGCCGAGATGATGGTCGGAAAACACTTACGCCGATGGCTCGGGATGACGGTACCTTACACAGGACCTCCTGGAAGTCATCCATACACACACACACACCTCATAAACCTTCCTTCCCAACAGGGTGAGAGACGTTTCGCAACTAAAAGGCGCGGCAGCCAGGCTGACTGCGACCGTGCAAACACGGCACATGTCGTGATCTCGTCGATCAGCCCCGTCTGAAGGGCGGAAGTTCAATGGCAAGAAGCCTCCGAGATGCCCGCATCAGGAATGGCGGCGCGCGCTCAAGAGGTCGCGAACGTTACCGCCCGCAGGCGCGGACGCCCCGGCTTGCGCGCGTGCGGTAACAGGCACACCTTCATCTCGACAAACGACCGCCGGAGATGCGGATGCCAGCCCGAACGCGTCGAGTACGCGCCCGTAGCCGTGCTGCTCTTTGTCAAACTCGCACGAACCCCCACCGGCAGGACGACTCACGGAGGCGACGCGTTTGGATACTGCGCATCGACGGTTCGGGCACTCCAATATTTTAAATGTGTGCTTAGGTAGTCCACGCAGGTTCTCGGGCAGTGGGCCCGTGGTGAAATATTGTTTATGACGACAAAGAAAGAAAGAAAGAAAGAGAGAAAGAAAGAAAGAAAGAAAGAAAGAAAGAAAGAAAGAAAGAAAGAAAGAAAGAAAGAAAGAAAGAAAGAAAGAAAGAAGTGAGGCCTACTGGCGGGTGAGAAAACTAATGGAAGAAATTCTCCAGCCGCTGGTTTTGCACATAGTATAACAGAGGGATACAAAGAAACATACGCATGGTTGCCTGAACTGAACGAGCCATAACTTCAGGTTTGCATGGCAGACGATGACTTGTAGTGGCCCTCAAATATTTGCAATATTTTACCACGAAGCTCCGAGGAAGTGTTTTTTTTTAGGGGGGGGGGGGGGGTAACCGGACAGTGCGGACGCGCTTGCTCTAGGTTCAGGATAAATCTTAGACCAGACCGATTTTGAATAGACGCTTGGTTTATTTCGCCGTCACTGAGCGTGTTTCTTCCCATTTAGCATAAGAATGATCTGGGACAGCAGGCGATATACGATCGTGCGTGTATGTGTGCGCCATAAGGTGTGCCGTCCGACGGCTGCATAGATAGTGTCAAAGCATACGATGCGCGATGTAAAGAAAAACACAGTGCGGAGCGCATCGAAGCAAAGAATTTGACGAAATTCCGAATGAACAAATTGACATCACGATCGCAGTACTTAAAGGTAAGCAGTTTGCAAACACTACCATACGAGTACCACGAGTACCACTGGATGCGCACAAATATATTCGTAACTGCAATACTGCTCGTTCGATGCAAGGCGTTTTATGTGCCACGTGTTGCGGCAGCGAAAAACTATCATCATTAACGGCGTCTCATCAGATATCGAATAGGAAATGAACGAAGTTGCACAACCACAATTTATATCCGGAGAAATTCGCGCAGTTCTTTTGTGAACAATGCTGAGCGAAGTACCTAAACCACGAATCCAAGTAAGCAAACTGCAGAAACATCCATGACCAGCACATCTAACTACAGCTTCGCATGTGATTTGTGGAAAGGTGAGCTCATAGCGAATGTCTATTTGAATCATCCATATTTCCCAAACGGAGAAAATTTTACATGCGTTTGCACGGCTTGCGCGTTACGAAGTGTATTACGGAAGTATTTGCATAGTGCGTATGACGCTAGCCTGTTTTAATAAGACAACAAACTGGGTGAGCGAACTGTAATTTAGCAAATGCCAGCCCCCCAAAAAGAGGTCATATAGAAAAAAAAATCCATCATCCAATGCTTCGGAATTTTCTGTTATTATTCTCGCATTTTCCCCTCATCTGCAAAGAAACCGACGAGCGGCTCAGACTTTATTTTCAAGGCTTAACTTGTGAGCTTGTTCACATTCTCTCACGCTTCACTTGCATAAGAGACAATTTTCCCACCCCTTGATTCTGCGCATGCGCCACTCTCTCGCGCTTTTTTCCCGGTGTTTAAAAGGTTTTTTTTTTTTTACTTAATCCGCCCCGTACAGACGCAATGTCCTATAATGTTTGCCAATTTTCTACTTTCCGAAGCGGAACGCGGAAATATTAGGTACACTATAACTAAGTGGAGTGAACGAAGGTTCTTATACGAGTGTTCTCTCATTTTTCGACAGGCCGGTTGGACGCTCTAGGCAAACACAAAACATCAGCCCCGTTTCCTCGCGCACTGCATTCGCGACCGAGCGCGATAGCACTGTTCTCACGGCGGGGTTTCTTCTTCCGCCTTTGAAGGGCGTCGCGTAAACGACGCGTGGACTCCCGTGTTTACAGTAGCCGGATGCCCATTGCAGACCCCCCTTCGCGCCCCATGTAAATCGCGAAACGAAACAAAAAATAGCAGGGAAAACCTGCATGGGCGAAAACGGCGAATGAGCGCCAGAACGCAGGAAGAGGGCCGTAGCGCGTTCAGTCTCGCCCACGGTGAGAAGACCCGGCTAGACGTCGGCGGCGACGTGGTCGTTATCACCGTATAATCCGTCGCTATGTCAGGGCATTTCCGTGAGAGCGCAGAAACAACAAAACACAACAACAAAACAAAATCTTGGCAGACATTTTAAAAATTGGTCGTTTTTGGATGAGCTTCTACATGCATTTCAAATGCGAAGCATTTCTTAGCGAACTTCAGCGACCTTGAGCGTTTTTTTCTATCTATCTATCTATCTATCTATCTATCTATCTATCTATCTATCTATCTATCTATCTATCTATCTATCTATCTATCTATCTATCTATCTATCTATCTATCTATCTATCTATCTATCTATCTATCTATCTATCTATCCGTATGTCTGTCTGTCTGTCTGTCTGTCTGTCTGTCTTTCTGTCTGTCTGTCTGTCTGTCTGTCTGTCTGTCTGTCTGTCTGTCTGTCTGTCTGTCTGTCTATCTATCTATCTATCTATCTATCTATCTATCTATCTATCTATCTATCTATCTATCTATCTATCTATCTATCTATCTATCTATCTATCTATCTATCTATCTATCTATCTATCTATCTATCTATCTATCTATCTATCTATCTATCTATCTATCTATCTATCTATCTATCTATCCGCTTACGTTTGGGTGCTCTCGTGGTCACCCCCTAAACTTGGCGTGGACCAAAATTAGCATGTGAGGGTAAGATGGTTTGACCAATATGACGCGCTGATCAAGACAAGAATAATGTCACAATCCCGTCGCGTATGTCGTCAAACATTTCCCATTAGAGAGTGGGACATACCCACGGGCGGGTATGTGCCACTGGTATGCGGGTATGTTCCACAGGTGATGGACACTCAGTATCTACGCAGGAATTACGAGAACACACATGGACAATTTTAACGTGTGAGCGTTAAGCAATACCCAACATTGGTAGCGTCGACGCAAAGAAAGCATAGAATAAATTTCAGGCTTCCAGCTGGAATCAAACCGAAAAATTCTGCGTGGCAATGAAGCATTCTGCCACAGAGCTACGCCAAGTCTCGGAACTACCTTTCAAATAGACGCTAATCTTCGGGAAACATCAACAGTGGTTGCAGTGCTGCCTACCCAATTTTTTTAAACATTGCATATACACTCCTTTGATACAGCCGTCACGTCGGGTTAACGCCAATTGTAGCTGGTTGCCATGCGCTAAAGTTGATTTGTGTAGCAGTCTCGAAGACCAGCATCTTCGCGAGCATCAGCGCTTCAAATCAGCTTCTGGTGTTGCTAAAACGCATGTTCCAGTTGGCATCGTTGCGTAAGTGCAAACAGCTGGTTATATGAACGTGACCCGCAGGGCGCGGGTTCGAATCCCGGCTGCGGCGGCTACATTTCCGATGGAGGCGGAAATGTTGTAGACCCGTGTGCTCAGATTTGGGTGCAAGTTAAAGAAACCCAGGTGGTCTAAATTTCCGGAGCCCTCCACTACGGCGTCTCTCATAATCATATAGTGGTTTTGGGACGTTAAACCCCACATATCAATCAATCAATGGTTATATGAACATCTGGAACTCTTCAACGTATGCCCTTGCGTGCAACATTTGTACATATATTTAGCGTCATTTATTGACGTGTCGCTGAATAAAAAACATTGCAACACGGTCACCGTCCCTCCGCATGCTTAGCATAACCTTAATTCCCAGGTACGTGGGATCTGCCGATTTATTTTGTTTAGTATTTTCTCAGATGTCCTTTTTTTTGTTGCTTTTCGTTCAAAATTTACGATGGAGAGAAGGGCCATAACGATCTCACGAAGGCCCGTGCGACACCATTGCACTTGTGTCTCTATTTTTTATTGATGTGATATATAATGAGCGATTATTGAGATAATTTTGATGAGGATGACGACGACGATGATGATGATAGTGATGATGATGGTGATGATGATGGTGATGATTATGATGATACAAGACAGAAGGCATAACTAAATGGGTGGGGGGTGCAATTGTCTGGACGAACCTCTATTTACAGGTACCAACAGATGACACCAACACTTTAAATTTCAGTTGTCGACGACCGATCAGAAGTGGAGTGAAGTAAGATGAATGGACTATGGGATATCAAAGAAACAAAACAAGCATCACTGAACTGTTCAGGTTAAAATGGATTTACAATAGCACGTATAACAAGGAAAGCTGCGAATCAGCATGTCAAACCATTTATTAGCTTAAATGTGCTCGCACGAAGTGGAATTTCAGGTAACTTTTTTTTGTTGTACTTTAGGAGGGGATGTGTTTTTTCGTTCCTTTTCCTTCATCTAATCTGCCCTCTTCGATGGGTTATTCGTTTATCATCTGTCCTTTGTGTTGCCGATATCGACTAGGCGCGCACCCGAAGGTCAAATACACATCGAGCGGCCTGATAGTTCTTTCTAGAAACGAATACAGCACGGGGCAAGCACTTCCAACCGCTGATCATCGAGGAAAAACAAAAAGAAAAAAAACGGAATAAGGAAGAAGCGTCTGTTAAATGCAATGGTGATGCTACACACGCAATAACTTAATACTATTCCAGAGGGCAAGTTTTGCCCATGGTATAGCTGGTATGAGTCCTCGTTTTTATAGTTATCTGATAGCGGAACAAGTTAGGGCTTGTGTGCAGATCCTGGTTTATACGCCCGCGCCTTTCCCGGCCTTCCGAGGCCTCATTTTTTTTCACGTTCTCTGTATCCTACGCTATAGCGAGGCGTATCTCACTAGTTAATCGTATTACTTAAAGCTAAACGTGAGCACTGCGATAACTTCATTCGCTATGTAATCTTAACAAAGTACCCCGCTTTGTCTTGAAACAGTTGTTCTCTGCAGGAGCGCCCTATAGAACGGTCCGGCAGTTTCTTTTCGATCTCCAACCGCTAAGCCGCCTAAACCGCAGATCACCAACCTCACTTCGTTGTAGACTGAACGCACGGTAGAACGAGAGGCGGCCACGAAATTACCTCGCTTCGAGCGCAGCAGCTTAGAGGAAGTCCTTTTTCCCATCAAACACCTTCTCGCGGCTCTATGGGAACCGCTGCAGTCAGCGGGATACGCGTGTTATGGGACTCAGCGGGACGCACTTTTTTTTTCTCCTACGGGAGCAATACACTTTCCGTCCCACGAACCGGTCGCAAATCAAGAAGGCGTGGACTTTCGATCCACCTTATCCGCCCCGCATATAACGCCTTCTCTGCAGCGCCCGCTCGAAGGAGGCGACCACGCGCTAAAATCCAGAAGCCGCGCGAGAGCAAAACACCCTTAACTTCCAGGATTATTTACGACCGTCTTTAATGCATGCACTCGAGGCCAATCCACGTCACGTTCCGGTTGCGAAGAAGAAGAAGAGTAAAGGTTTCGCAAAGAAGCATCCCCTCCAGCTTGTAAAGAAGGCTTTCGTGCATATACCTCTCCCGATACGTATACATACATGCAAGACGAGAGTTCCAAAGCTGTCCGTCGTCATTATTACGCGGCGCAGCGCGCGCACGCACTCACCAGATTCGCCCAGCGAAGCATCAGCGCGGCTGCCGGCGTCCGCGACCGGGACGTCCCGAATGTTGACGGAAGAGGATTTCCCATCAACTGGACATCTATAATACGACTCGTTTTTACGGTGTCGACGTTATCTATATGTCCTTGTCCTGTAAGGATGTAAGGTGTACGTAACGGCTCGGCTGGCGTCTTCAGCGGCCGTTATACTCTTACTCGGGAATTTCAACGTCGCATTTTAACTTCTTTTATATGCCGTGCACGTTGCACGTCACCTGTGGGTATATAGCTGAGTTCGTCGTGTAGCCTCCCTTGAAGTTGTCCAATGCGAAGACGAGATTCTGCGTAGTGTGGCGATTTGTCACGTCCCCAGACTTTTACTGTCGAATACCGTTATATCCACCTGGTTTTCGCGTGCTATCGCCTGTTCGACGGTAAAAGCACACGGCCGACATTTTGGCAAGCACCACACGTTTCACTGCTTCTTCTTCCATTTCGTAAGCATGATTCCGAGTCTCGACGAAATCGCATGGCTGCAACTCTCTCTATCTCTCTTGTCTGAGGTGGACCGCATTCTTCGGCAGTTCCTCACGCGTTCAAACTTTTTCTGTGGGCTTTACAAGGTACGCGCTGCCGCCTATGCTGACATACCGCCGAACACGTCGACGATTCGGTTCTCGATCGCATGGCGCATTCACCTTCTCTTCCATTTTTCCTTTCGATAGACCTTTGTTGCGCCATGACACCCCTCGCTTTCGCAGCGACCAAATCCCGCTTCCTGAATTCCTCGTCGCAAACACTCCTAGCTGCGCGATTCGAACATAAGATGACCTTTTCGCCATGCGGTATACACGCGCGTCAGGCATACCGTTATCGAAGGTAAGTCGCCCTTTTAAATCGCCAAATCCTCGCTTCACCTCCAGGCATAAGGGTATTGACGTACTTTCTTGATGTAAGTGTATTGATGTACTTCTATCGTACAAACGCCTTTTCACGTACGGGAGAAACTCATTTGTAAGCCCCGCGAAAGAGAAATTGACAGTTTACGCGACGGTATTTCTTTGGAACTTCGGTTAGAGATGGTGGCCAGGGAATCACTTCGAGGTAATACGCATTCAACGACAGATGTAATTCTTGGTGAAGTTCGAGGCAAAACTTAGCTTGATCTAGACCAACAGCTAAAGCCCCAGCTATGACGAGCAACGATTGGCGGTTGAATTGCCGCTCTTCTGTGGGGTTACAGTTACATTTTTGTGCTGCACGCTCAGCTCCCGCTATACCGAGAGCCGGCTGTCTAGCTTATACCGAATTGCCTGACCTGCAAATTCCTATTTCGTGGCTATAATTTGAAGATAAGCAATAATCTGGGCTTCGGGCCTAGCCAAATTCTCGTAACGGCCACTGCTGGACGTACATGTCCTACACAAGGAAGGTACATCACGATTCTTTGAGTGAATCTTATATTTCTGTGTTTTTTTTTTCATTGTTACCGACGTTAATGAACTGCATAACAGAGCAGTTGCTAGCCATTGATCACGCTGGATATACTATTAGCGAAACATGATATTTGTTAAAACATTAGAAATGCACCAAAACACCTACTGGACGAGGCCATTGTATAAGCTACCAGAAACTCACGTGGACACGGCGGGAAATGAAGGACCACCATTAGCGTTAGGTCAGCGAGGGCACTTACCTAGAAGAGAAAGAAAATGAAAAAAAGGACATTAATGACGAGCAAATAAAATTTTTCCCACAAAAGCACGTGACAACATTTTGCATATCAAATAGCGCAAAAGTTTCGAACGTGAGTTCAGTTACAAAGAAAAGCCACATTGGCTTCGGAGCGGGGTAATATCAGAAAATTAAATGCATGGAACATAGGAAGCGTGCGCAAGCAGATGAAACGTATAACCAGAGCAGCTCCGTGTGCGTCATTCAATGTTGAAGACACGTTGAAGTTCCTAAACGAGCAATGATTCAATATTGAGGTAGATACAGCGAACATTCCAACGCGTATGTGTACTCAATAACAATTACGGCATTGAGAATAATCGCTCTTTAGGCCTTCTCATTGCACAGGTAAAGGTCGACAAACTGTAGCAAGACAAAGAAACAAAAAAATGGCAGCATATCCACGGAGTGAATGATGGAGAGTGGGGCGAAAAAAAAAAGAGTCAAAGAAGCTTCCCAACAGTGTTGCTATGTAAATGCTGAGATGGACAGTCTTCTTCGTTTCTCTTTGTTTTGTTTTATTTCATCCTCTCTGTCTTTCTTGTTCTCATTGCGCCTTTTCTACCTCTTTTCTTTATTTCTCTTTACTTCTAGCTTTCTAGCTACTTTTTCCCTTATTCTCTATCTCTTTGTATTTCCAGCTTGGTTTCTCTTTTTTCTATTCTTATACGTAGCTTTGCATGCGTTACGCCAGGCGACGACAACATACGACATACTGGGCACCTGAAGTGCTCCTCACCTAATATCATCATCACCAAGGGCTTCGAAAAAGCAATAGGAAGAACACTTCTTTTTGGCGCGAGAGCGCATTCAAGTGCTACAGATGGCTACGCTACATGTGGTTTTCGCCTGCACTTCGCTATGCGACGACGACAGCATACGACAGGATACGACAGCGTACGACAGACTGGGAATTACGCAGAGAATGGTGTCAGCCAACTTCGATGATTTAGTCTCATGGACAAGCAACACTATAACCACGTACAAGAGTGCTGCGAGCAGGTAAAGAAAAAGACGTCCACAACGACATAATGAGGATGTTAGCAGCCGGTTCCTTAAGCGCTGACTTGATTGAGACATACGTAACTAAGCTTTACTTTATTTGGCATCGCAAACAGGTCCTGATAAATATAGTGATTCACCTCACAATTAAATCACTGCAACATGTCATTCTGCGCGTTCCGTCACAAGAACAAAGACAGGAAATTAAGCTGTCCCTCTTTGAGGGCCCTTAAGAGGAAGACATACACTTCGCACAGTCGTTTTTTTTTTTGTTATCCCCGAGAACCTCTGAGAGCTGCGGATGTCTTCATACGCACGTAGTCAATTGGTCGTCACTTTCTTCGCCAGATCGCGTTCTACCGCATTAACAAGCAATGACGGCTCTTGGTACAGGGCCTTGGGCAAAAGACCCGACAAGTTCTGTTTTTGGGTTGCTGCTGTTGGCGGTGACAAATAATACGTTCAGAAATGAAACGTTGTTCAGCAGACCAGCGGCTCATCGCCAGCATCGTGGTCAATCAACCTCACTCTCGTTTTCGAAGAAAAAACCAGTGCCCAATCATTGCAACACCTGTAATTACATTTATGGTAGTACTCGAAATCCGCCTATGCAGGATACAACAACCGTCCTTAATGCTTCTGGAAAAAGCGGCAGATCTGCGGTTTTTCTATAGCAAAGCGAATTGCTGGACCACGCGACAAACTAATGAAGTCGTTCACTGCACGTCAGGCGGCGAAACGCTTGCCGAAGCTCGTCGATATAGGCAGCATTTAGTCATACATACCTCGAAAACACTCGACTGTTTTCGATGCATTCCGTTTTAAGCCCCGAGAAAATAGGTAGGTGCACAACGAACGCGCCTGTGCAGCGTCCCCCTTCCACGTGCATTCGCAGAATTCGCCGGCTTGATATACACTCAGCGCAAAAACAGCACTCGTGTGAAGTAGAATAGACGACTGCCTATGTCGCTTTCATGCACTATCCTATGGCTCCCGACTTCAGGCATTCACTCATATGCGTAGCCGACGCGACCGAATATGAGTATACCGCCTGCACTTGAGCAACGTGTGCTTGTGAACTCAGTTTCAGAATTTATTTTTTAAACGCGAAGTGGATTTGACGTTTAGTGTCACAGGCCTGCGCTTCACGCGATCTTCGTGAGCTATGACAGGTATGGAATTCGCCTTTGAGGTTGTGGTTTTTTTTTTTGTTTCGTTTTTCTAGCTCATTTTTTTTTAAATTGCATGTACCACTCACGTTTTTTTGGGGGCGATCATGTGCCAAGATAATGTGTGCTCCCTTCGTACTCATGTTCATGGGTGCAAGTTTATGCATGCCGTCAGTGCATGCTGTTGCACTGTAACCGGCTGCAGGGGAGACTTGCTCAAGCTCAAGGCCCTCTACATTCTTCCACGACACGTCCTCGATATCTAGACCTCTAAGGTGTCTGACAGCGGCGTTGATAACAGAGTCAAATGGCAAAGACACATCTTCAAAGAAGCCTGTCTATTTACAGTACGAGAACACAATGACAAGTGCTCTGTGTTTCGTCTTATTTCTGGTCTTTGTGTCCTTGAAATGTCAGTCTATGGAGCTTTTTTTTACGGAGAGGAAGGCTTCCTCCTTTCTGGGCTGTTGCACGATAGTACGAAAGCCAACGTCACAGCCTCGGCAGTGTCTTTCTTGAGCCAACAACAGCCCAGAGAGGACTATGGCGGCGCCTAGAACGCCTTAAGAGAAAAGGTCTATACTGTCATGAATTTCTAACAAGCCCAAGCTTCTAGCATTGTAAATCCTAAATGTATAGGCCTGAGCAGCCAAGAAACATTAGTCTCTTCTTATAGGGAGTTTGCGGTGACGTCATTGCGGCCACCATTTCGTTTTCTTCAGTCAGCACAGTGAAAGGCGCACTTCTTATCTTGATCTTATCTTGAAAGGAGGAGGATTGAAAGAGGAAGGACAGGGAGGTTAGCCAGTTCTCAGACCGGCTGGCTACCCTGTATCCAAGCATAAAGCGCGGCCTGCGGCGCCTGCTGCCTTCACCCTTCTCATCGAAAGCGTTCCTTGACGCGAGACCTGTGCCGCGAATGCGCGAAAGATGTTAACCCAAGCCGCTATGTAACTTGTTGATGACGAAATTCCAGTAATTAAAAATACTGTTTGCCTGTAATAGGTAATGTAATGAATTACTGTCATGGGCTATTAATTTTATTAATTACTTCGAGCAAGTAATCTGAAGAAAAGTTACTCTTTAGATTCCCAATTTCTTCTGGCTTAAACACGCAATGCCAACTTCCCTTAATGGCACAAAAAATTGAGCAAGAAAGGATTACAAAGTGACAAAGACAAGTTATTCCGAATGCTAAGCCTCAAGCGAGAAAAGCTGAAAAATTCTTCGGATATTCGATTACATGCGCACTATAAATTAAGTGTATATGAGGTAATGCGTGAATGATGAACTCTGGTTAAATTTGAAAGAGTTTTTTTATTTTAACTTTTCAAAAGCGATGGTTGCGAAATGCGATTATTTTCGTGTAACCGCAGCTCTTCATTCAATATGATTACATTTCAAGATGCTTGAGAAATGTAATGGCTTGTGTAATTTTATTACTTTTTAGGCGTTATTTTGCCTTCTCTGGTCGCTATTAGCCTCTCCATCCTATACCATTTGCTCGACGTCCAGAAGTCCTATAGTAGCGGGCAGTGCGCGGTGAGGTGAATAGCTTCCGCATCCAGAAAGCTAATCATTCCAGACGCCTTCCAGTGAGAAAATCGTCAGTAGTAACAGTAGTCGGGTAACCTTCGTTCCTTCTTCTTCCGTCTAGACACGAAGCCTCGCACGTTTACACAGATCCAATCTCCGTCCTGCGGCTCCAGCGAGTCTCGCTGATCACGCGTATTGCGGACGACGAGAGAACGCGAGTATACTTGCACGCACAATAACTACGCCTCGCTAATAGGGGAGAAAGAGCCGCGAAAAGCGGCCTTTCGCGCGGAGATAAAAGAAAAAGAAAATCGCGGCTGCAAGGCTGCTCGGTCAACGGCATTCCACGCGCCAGGAGCGAAGGCGAACACGGCCCGTTTAGTCCGGGCGTGGAAAGGGTCAGCGCGGCGCTCCATCGGCCTGCGTTCGGCTACCGCGGCAATACGCAGTCAGAGGGAAACGCCGCTTTTATACGCGTGTAACAAAGCCGCATTACGCGTCCCGATACAGGAAAGGAAGCGCGACGAGGAAGACAGTGCGAACGAACAATATTCTTCGCAACGGCGCGTGGGGGAGCTCGGGAGGATGGCCATAATATTGTGTACAGGATGGCTTCGAGAGGAATCAAGGAGCCTGAACGAAAGTTTGTAAATTAAGGGTACGGAACGATTCTGTAGGACAGAGGCGCACAGTGGTCACGCCTTAGCGTCGGCGCGAGTTACTTTGAGGTTGCTCTTTCCAATTGTGCCACAAAGGCAGGAAGATCAGCAGTATCGCTAATCTACCGTGATTACATGGGCGATTATAAATCATTCGTACCTTCTCATAAGCAAAAAAAAAGAAAAGAAAAGAAAGAAAGAGAAATTACAGCTTATTTGGATAGATCGGACATATTGCAAAGTTCCTTGCTGCATATCAAGGGACACACAGTAAAGGGAAACAAGCAAGCAGTTACGCGAAAAGTTAGAGACTGTCAGTAATACAGCGTGCAAACTTCGTAACAGGAGGCCAGCGACATCGCAGGGACTGGACTGCCAAACTCGTCCCCCCTGCCCCGATTGTCCATGATACTCTAAAGAACTTGCTGGTGGATCAATTGGTGACAAATCTCGATAAAAGCATTGGAAATAAGTTGGGCACACTAGCATACATAGACATATCCACTCATCACTTCATATTACTATCAGAAATAGTTACGCAGCCTTGTGCATAAAAGGCGATTGTGCGTAAAAGGCTGGTGGCACAAGCTAAGGGGTAACGTGTCATAAGTTTGACCTTGTATTAGCGTGTTAAGGAGGAGGAGGAGGAGGAGGAAGGGAAGAAATGAAAGGCAGGAAGGTCAACCAGACGCACGTCCGGTTTGCTACCCTGCACTGGGGGAAGGGGTGAGGGGATTAAAGGAGAAGAGAGAGAGAAGTGAAGGGCAACGTGTGTGTAGATGTGACCTTGTCCATTGCACGCTTATAAGCGGTCGCGTAGTCCGGTCGTCTTTAGAAAACTTAGCAATGCCCGCGTCGCTTTGCTGGCCAGCGACGCGTAGAGCCATGAGCCAAGCGTGTTAAATTGTTCAAAAACTTAGGTCAACTCGTGTCTAGAAGGACGAGTGTGATTACACGCGTCAACCACCGGCTTCAAGGGACCTCGTCACCACCACCATAATCACAATCATCATCACTCCCATAATCAGCCACCTTATATAGCAGCCGCAGCACGCATATCTCATCGAACCAGTCATCCATTTCAGGTTTCCCGCCCGTCATCGCGCACCACTGCTTTTTCTGCCTCGTTCTTTTTTTCGAGCAGCCACGGACTGGAACGGGCTTCCCCGGGACATCGCCAACATCGCCTCATCATCTGCCTTTCAAGACCGTATTTTCGATCATCTTCAATGCTAAAACAACTTTTACTGCTTATTGTTAACCTAAATAAAACCCCACCCCTTATGTAATGCCCCTCCAAGAAAGGGGGGCCTTTGTTTTCTGGTTAACCTCCCTGCCTTTCCGCAATAAAAATTTTCTCTCTCTCTTTAAGGTAATAAACTGAACTGAACTGAACTGAATCATTGTGACGACAACGACTGCATGTCACTACTAGGCCGTGTTTTGAAGTAGTTGCACAATGTACGATACGATAGACAATACGCTAGCGGAACTGTTGCTAAAGTGATGCAGAACATTCGTTCATTTCTCGCTATATAGCCCGAGGAACTGCGAGACGCACCTTTGGCGCGAGGTAATAGAACCCCCTATACGCAAGAAGTCAAGCGTAGATAAAAATAAATATATGTTCTTCGTCATATCACTGTAAACACGTAGTAAGGGATACAACGATGCTTCATAAGTGTAGCTTACCGTATTTGTTAGTTCGGTCACCGCGATGGCTTAGCGGCCGGATTAGTGCTGCACGAGAAAGCGAGTTATACGCCAAGCTGCGGTGGACGCAATCGGATTTGGGCTGGAATGTAAGAATCTTGTGCCCATAGCGAGATTTGGCTGCTCGCTAAAGAAGCACAGGTGGCCCATAGCTAATACCGAGTCCTTCTCCACTCCCCTGGTTCAATTTAGTCCGGCAAGTTTGCCTATATATATGCTTCATCGAAACTTCCCATCCAGCGTCGTCCTTTTTTTTTCTTTTTTGTTGTTGCCACCGTACTCGCTACGTTACTTGCCATGAAAGGTTACAACCAGCCCGCAGTTACTATATAGTACACAAGGACACCGTCACATTGGGCCGTTAAACGAATGTGTTTTTGTTCTTGTATATAAAGACGCGAACACCAACCCAATCGTTTTCAGGTGTATGTGCCTACCGTAGAACAGTGGGCTGCGACGTAACATTTCGTTTAGTCGTTAAAGGCCGAAAAAAGGAAAAGGTATACAGCCCATGGATGTGGCGGCACCGAAAACCACACGTACAGCAATCTATAGTCATGCGGTTAAGTAAGTCTCGTAACGGACGCAATTCCACGTTCACCCCATGCATCTCTCTGGTTCCTATTCGGCTACCCGCGTGAAGTCAGTTATCTAAATGCGACTTCACGCTGGCTCTCATTTGCAACCCCCCCTTACCACCTATCGCAGTTGACCATTCTATTTCCGCACACAAAACAGAAAAAAGATGTCATGAAAAGACTAAGCAAGCAAGCCACCTCATCGGCACTGCACAGGCGTCGCCGCTGAACACTTCCGCGGTCGGTGCCACTCGAATACCGTTCCTTACAACCCAAGAGTCGCCTGCGGGCAACCATCGGCCAACGGTCGACCGCCGTGAAAACCAGCTCCCATACTTCCCTTGGTGGTGCTACAGAGAAGATGCATACCACGGCTGCGGCAATGCACGCGGCCACGACGACTGCAATTAACAGCAGCGTTTAGGTGATATGGAGGCCGCCGAGGAATCAAGCAACAAACAAAAAAAAGGATATTTAGAGCGCCCCCCCCCCCCTTTTATTTTGGCGTGGAGTTCGATAGTACTCCGTGTGACGACGTTTTTTTTTTATTTCCGCTTGACCTGTTGGTCACGGTGCACTTGAGGTCGAAACTTATTCCTTGTTTCTCAGGGTTAACGATAAAGATAGAGGCGTCCACGACAATTAAGTACACATCGCTCAGCTTTGAATTTACTTCGAGCAAACGCCAGGCGAGTAAATATTCGAGAATAGTACTATTCATGGAATGCATTCACGGCGGTTGTAGCTCAAGGTGGCTATAGCCACGAGCTTCATTTATTATGAAATGTTCATTCTTTGCAGATTATACGATCTACGCTGCCTCCTTTTGTTTCTGATCCGAGTGCACATGCGCAACCAACAGTCATTCTGCAAGCAGCAGGGATCTAAAAGTGTATAAACACAGTAACCCTTAAGGGCAGCTCATGAAACGCAGATATAGTGGGTACTGGAAACAGCTTGTATAAAGCATGCCTCCTATGTTGTTCACTTTACACATAGTAACGTATGAACAACGAGCAAAATTTGGAGTGCATACTGCAAAACTCCTGTTTCAAATTATAAGAGGCGAAATGAAAATAAATAAAGACACATACATACAACCTGCACCCAAACGAGGAGCTCGGTTGAACCAGTCACCCAATAAGGCCTTTTTGGGCGCGTCCGGATGGCTTTAAAAATTCTTTTTTTTTCGTACAGTATAGAAGTGTGGAATAGACTTCCAGAGTACGCTGTCACTATCGCAAATGTCAAAGCGTTTGAGTGTTCGCTAGAATTGTACTACCGGCAACATGAAACGTAATGTCTGTTTTGTCAATGTGTATTGTTTTTGTTTTGTGTTTATATTCCTCCCTGTAATGACCCTCACGTGATGGTTACAGTATAAATAAATAAATAAATAAATAAATAAATAAATAAATAAATAAATAAATAAATAAATAAAAGTATACCTGCATATATACACGCAATGACCTCTCACGCACCGCAGAAGAGCCGTAGAATGAAGCTACAAGCCTCATCCATTACGTGAGGTTAACTACTACTATAGTCATACGTGGCTGAGTTAATGTTTGGCTCTTCTATCTAGTCTAATGTCGCCTCGCACATACCTCCTTCCCTGTCTTCCCAAGTAAAGTAGAAGGGAAAGGGGGGAACCAAAGCAGTGTAGGAAATGAGGAAACAATGAAAAGCAACAAGGCCCACCGGAAACGATCGAGTATCCATCTATCTCTTTTGTTCTCCCAGACGTTTCCTATACTCGACTCACTTTATCCCCCTTTCTTCCGTAGACACCACCTTCCCTCCATGCGTGCGAAAGAGTCGCCAGCCGGTGTACGTCTCGCGGCTTCCCGCTACCGCCACCATCGGGAATGTTGTCCGTCTTCTCCCGCGGTTCATCTTCGGACGGCACGGCCACGGCTCCGTCGGTGGTTGCCGCCGCTTTTCGTGCAGTGGGGGTCATTTATTCCACGAGGCGAAACACGCAGCTCGTTCCTTTCCTTGACGTCGCCTCGCCCATCAGTGACGGGACGGCTCGCCCAAGCAGAAACAAACAGTCCGGCGTTGCGGAAGCGGCGTCTACAGAGAGGCGTATATCGGAAGGCGAAGTGGAAAAGGAGGGAGCGTCGGAGGCTACTCGAACTTGGCCCGCCAACCTCCTGTTGGAAATGGCATTGCTAGCCTGCTGACCCCTTCGCCGTCTGCCCGCGTGTATATAGTCCTTCCGTTTTATGCATGTATTCGGCTACCCCCGTGCCCGCTTCTTCGGTCTATCGGCTTTGTCAAGAGCGACGTTGAAAGAAACAAAAGAAGGGGGCGTGGGTTGAACCAAAGGGTGGAACTGGCCTTGACGAGGAACGGGACTGGTTCAGTTTGAGCAGCGAGTTAAGGCAGCAGACGCAAAAACGAACAGCGACGAGTTCAGTGCGGTCTCTGGGGTGAATCCCCTCGTTCCCCGTACTTGCGTCAAGTCCTAATTGTTGGGGTTTCGCGATAAGACAGATGTTTGGGCTAGTTGGTGATTGAAAATCAACATATTTGCACAACGCAAGACTAGGAGTGGTTACGGTGTAACTACGGAAGAAGAGACAAGGACAAAAAAAGAGCGCTCTTTTCAGTCCTTGTCTCTGCTTCCATGCATCCGCCGTAACTACTCGTGCGATGTGCAAATATGGGATTTCCCGTCCCGAAACCACAATGCATTGTAAAAGACACCGTAGTACCTGGAGGCCTCCGGAAAGTTTGACTGACTAGTGTTCTTAAACGCGCACCTAAAGCTAAGTTAACGGGCCTCAAGCGTTTAGGCTCCGTCGAAACGCTGCCGACGTGGCCGGGATTCGATCCCGAGACCTTCGGGTCAGCAGTCGAGCATCATAACCAGTACACAATCATGGCGGGTCGAAACAAATGACGCCGTACTCCGTAGAAAACTGCATAGCCACGAGTAGAAGCGTAGTCGGAGAACGCGGGAAGTGTGGGCACACTGCGGCATGACAGCGGAGTAAGAGCAGACGAAACTAACAGCAGACGAACGTAACACGAGTAAACCTTGACATACCTGATCCCCCGACGACGCATTCGTGTTTCGTATATTAACTTTTCTTTACTGAACATGGACAAATTCCTTGCAAGCCCACAAACAGAGAGTCTACTAATAATTACCAACGTTATCATTCCCGAGTTCAAGAAACTTTTTCACCGTAGCTTTCGAACTATCTGCCGTTTCCCACAACATTCGTCACCGACACCACGTCGCATATCACGATAAGCTGGCGTACGACCTTCCGAGTAGTCATACATGGTACGAAAGCTATCAAGAATCGGAGTATAGCGTCTCGCGACTTCCAGGAAAGAAAAATGAACAAGAAAAATAATGTAACACTTCATAATATATCTGGTCTCCTCTGAATGGCAAGGTCTCGCTTCCTCCCGATGAAGTGACACTGCGCATTATTCGCTCCCCGCAACCGAGCGCGCCGAAGACGCGCACGCGACCTCGAAGCGGCAAAGCTCGCGCCACTGCCGGCTTCTCGCGCTGTCGTCCTTCGCCCGTCCCCATCCTCTTCTTCGCACTATGTCAATCCAATCTTCAAGGCCCGCGGGACCCGCTCGCTCCCTTCAAACGCACTCACTCACGCGCACCTATACGCGACCACACAGACAGTTATATATGTACGCACACACATAGACCGAAAGGCGGTAAGCAAGAAAAGGAGTATGTCACGGCTGGCCGACGCGGATAGTGTCAAGGCATCCTGCGGCCATGCCGAGGAAGAGGAGGAGTGCCGAAGAAGAACAACGCGGAAATCGTGATTCGCGCGAAAGCACTTCGGCACGGAGGGGAGTTTGTGCATAGAAACAACAGCCAAGTGTTATAGGAGGAGAGGCCGAACGCACGGAAACTAACGCTTCGAAGCGCTAGAAGTGAGGAAAGGGCGGTGATAAAAAGAAACCCGAGGGACACAGAGCTGGGCTTTAATAGAAGCGGTGAAAAGGGGGAGCGGATAGTGACGAGAAAAAAGAAAAACGCGGGGCTAAACAAAGGCAACGAAGAAGCAACAGTACAAGACTGCAGAGCACAAAAATAAAGAAATAAAAAAGAGACCACCCGCTGGAGTCGGCTACCGGCGCGACCGAACGGTACGGGACGTCTGGAGCGGATAACCAAGCCGCACGCGTAGACAACGTTCACGCTCAAATGAACCACAGAGCAGTACGAGAGAGAGGGGCAGCAGGATGAAAAAGAATCAGCATTGCAATAAGAAAGAAAGAAAAAAAGAGACAAAGAAAGCGGAAGGAAATGGAAATGAAAAGATGCAAGTAAAAAGACCGAGAATGGGTTCGGAGCTATTAGGCACGCGCATTAAGCCGTGCCTGCGCTCGGCCCTGTCGAAGTGAGGAAACACGGAAAAGTTGTCGCCCGTCGTCGGGTTAATGTCTCCGAGGCTCAAGGCAGCAGCGGTGACGCTTCGAGAAGGAGAAGGAGGAAGAAGCCTTGGGACGAAGCGCGAGACCCCGAGGCCGCCGTGCGAGGAAGTACGCACTGTGAGGGAAACGAGACGAACCGACCCGGTCAGCGAGAACGACGTCGCAGAGATGCGCGCGTCCCGTTATATTCGGTCGCGCTCTCTCTCGTCGGGTTGAGGTGACGCCTGCGCAATGATTTACTCGGGTAGCTCCTAGTCCTTTCGCGGGCTTAATTACGTTTTCGGCCATTCGTTGCGCGGCGAATGCTGGACGTGCGGGGGGTTCCTTCTCGGAACCACTAACGCATTGCGAAAGAACGTGAGAATACAGCGCTCTGACGATGCTCCGGTTGGAGATTAGGAAGATGACTCTCCGAGCTGACTATCTGAAGCTTGGAGAATCGGTATTTGGTTCTACTCAAGAGATTGAACGCCGGGTTAAGAAAATCTGCCCACGAGCCGATGTAACCCGAAAATCCAGCGCGATCCAAGGTACACATCAATCTGTTTGCGTTACCATTACTTCTTTCGACAATATAATGTTATATGTTTGCGCACCCGAAACAGATGCAATGGTGCTGCGTTAAGTAATACAGTATGCTCTTCTTGCAGCTTGAGTATGGAAACGGCTAGAACGTGCTTTAATATGGGCAGTTTCTTTTTCAGTGCGAATAATTCAGTTTGTGGGTATAATGATTACCACAAAAGATAGGCAAGGTAACGACAGAGCCGCTGCTGTTTTGGTGAACGAATCCAGATGAATGAAGTGATTGTTAACTATTTGGGGTGTTGTTGGTGCCAAAAACCACGATTTAACAATACAATTCAGGGGTGGGGGGGCTCCACATTATTTTTGAAAAATCGCAAGCGTCCGTGCCAACCATTAGTCACTTGAAAAGCGGGCCTTAAATAATAGGTAAATAAAAATGCGAAAAGATCACTTTCCCGCAGTTTTACGCAATCGTCAGTGCTCCGAAAATTCTCACCGACGACGGCCGATTGTCAGGTACACCCTTTTCAGAACGATCGCTTTATTTAGAGAGCGTTCGAGGGAAGAGAGAGAGAGAGAGAGAGATAAAGATGCAAGGAAAGGCAGGGAGGTTAACCAGACGCACATCCGGTTTGCTACCCTGCACTGGGGAAGGGATAAAGGGGAGAAAAGAGAGGGAAATTGCTCGATCACGACTGCGGATGAGCAGCCGGTGTATAGGAACAACAATGAAGTAACGAAAGACAACGCCGCAACAATGAGAAATCAGTTGTGTCAAATACCACAAGGAATAGGAAGGTCCAGGAAATAAAGCAAATCTGGTGCACGCATTCACCATATGAAGATATACAAAACAAAAATAAAAAAGGCATCTTCGCCCTCGTGGTGCAGAGTGTAAAAAAAAAGTCTGGAGTTGGGCAGCCTTCTTCGCTCCTCTTCGATTGTCGCTTTCTTCATTTTTTCTCAATTCAAGTTTTTTTTTTAATGCAAATCATTTCTTTGCGTACTGTATATAGGCACATTGAGCGTCCGCCTAACATTGAGTGTTCGAGCTAACTTTGATGTAGCATTGAGCCTTCTGTTTGCTGTAGCGTGCATTGCACACAGCGAAATGCTTTCCTAAACTAGAGTTCAGCGATTTCTAAATCGCCGAACATTTGTTCTAAACACACTGTCTAGGTAGCTCTGAGCATCTGTCTCTTTAGCCAGCAAGCTAGCTGCTTACGTTTCGGTGCTCTCGTAATCATCTCCTTAACTTGGGGTAAACCTAAATTAGTATAGGAGAGTAAAATGGTTTGAAGAATATGAGTCGCTGGTCATGACATGATTAATCTCACAATCCTGTCGCATCCGTCGTCCAACACTTTCTAAAAAAACAGTGACACATACCCTGGGGCGGGTATCTATAGAGTATCCATCGAGTTGTTTTAACACCTGATCGTTAAGAAAAAGCGGGCATCGGCAGCATTGATATAAATGTCATTGTCCCAGCATTTATTTATTTATTTATTTATTTATTTATTTATTTATTTATAAGTGTACCCTCAGCGCCAAAAAGCATTATAGCAAGGGGGTTACACACTACATAATTAATAATTAATACATATTTACATGTATGTTGCATAAAAAATGTACACTCAAAAATGATCATGACTATAGAGCCCATGACATTATAACAAGGAGTATAAGGTAGAGTTAGAGGTGACGATGGGAATATCATCAATAAGATGATTCCATTGCCAAACTGTGTGGGGAAAAAATGTGTTCCTGAACGACTCAGTTCTGCGCCTGTATTATCTAACTTTGTCAGAATGCTCAAGTCATGTTCAGATGTAACGCGGTCGAAATTTGTACTTATCTCTATCTATACCTGTTTTGGAATGAAATGGGCTAGGAAATATTTTTTATCTTGACTTTTTCCTCCACACTTCCAGAGTTCCCCGCCCTAAACTCTCTTTCACAAGGGGTATGTTAGATTGCCGTCTACAATGATTGAGAACAAACGTTACGGTTAAATCTTGCACCCTTTCTAGTGCCTTGATTTCCTGCTTTAACCACGGACCCCAAACTGAGCAAGCATACTCGATTATAGGCCGGACGTTCATTTGATAAAGGAATCGAACCCTGCCATTCTGCGTCGTAACCAAGTATTCCACGCCAGGTAAGCCAGGTCTCAGAACTACCTTTCAAATAGACCCTATTGTTCATGAAACCCAATCGTGGTTGCAGAGCTGGCTTTCCAATTTCATCAACATTTCCCATTATGCACTCCCTACGATACAGCTGTCACTTCGGGTGTCATCCACTCAACTTTTTAATGCATAGCAGTGTCCAGGGCTGCAATCCTTGCGAGCAGCAGCGCTTTATATCAGCTTACCACTTCAGGCGTTGATAATATCCGCGTTGCTGATGGCATCGTTACGAAACTGTAAACAACTAGTGATATAAAACATATGCAGCCGTTTAACGTATGTCTGTGCGTGCATTTGTACATATATTAAGTGCAAGTTCGAAACATTGTCTCAATAAAGAAATACAACACAGTGAGCTTGCGTGCGCACGCTTCACATAACATCGATTCCTAAGGTACGTAACATCATCATATATTTTTCCCTCTGTATCCAAATTTAGTTCGATTTTTCTTGCTATTTCTTTTTTAATTTCTATTTCCTTTTTCTATTTGTCGCTTTCTCTTTTTTTCTATTTTTCGCTTACACATATTTTTTTTTTGTTTTCGCCCGTGGTATTTGCTATGGAGTGTTACACCAAGCTAAGTGACATGACGATAGCATACGACAATACGAGCCGCCCCTAAAGTCTTCCAGACTTACTTCAGCGATTTTCTCACGAAGGAAGCTCATTAGTTCACGAGAACTCTAGCACCAGTTCCGGGTTCGGACTCTAGACTAACGCCTTTCAGGTGAGTTCATCCAGCAGGAAATCGCAGTACAGGAGATTGATTTCGCCTTTCCGCAGCGATTGGCTATAGCTTTCTCTTCAGGACGACACGACTAGCTCGTGTAACGTGTAGGTAGGAAGTCCTCATCACAAACCGATATAAATGTTTCATAAACTATGACGCCTTCATCCCAGTGAATCCCTTGTGACTTGGCGCTGCAAACGGTTCTATACCACCACTCTATATACTCTCTTACATGAATGTGTCTGCCTTTTAAGACGTCGCCAACACGTTTTATCTGTTAGTCTTGTCGCACTAATTAAGGGTTTGAAAGCGCACTGGTTTTACAGGAAGAAGATTACACTGAAGTGCTGGTTAATAGATGTCTTAATAAATACCCTCTGCGCCGCGCATGGAAACGAATACAAAGGAAAACACATAAACTACATGGAGAGCGTCAGTCTATGCAATTTATGTGTCTATCACATAAACATGCTTTGGAAAGTCTGTCGCTACAGGAAATTTGGATTACGGTTTCCTGATTGCCAGATACGCGCTAAAGGTATAAAGTTGTTAGAGCGCCACACTTGCCAGCTTATGAGGTAAGTCTCATACCTCAAGGAGAGACTCGTCCTAATGCGATTTTGTTTACACCCTTACATTCAAGGCTGTCTGTCATGCCTTGCAGGTCAGCGTTATGCGGCGAGCCGAGGTGAACAAGAAACGGGTGTCGAAGATCGTACGTCAGTCAAGCAGTTGCTGAGAGGCACCGGGAAGTACGAGGTTGTCAGAAAAGGCGTTACTTTGACGAAGCCGCCGCTGCTACCTTTTGTGTTTTCACGCAAGTATCTCTCGCAGCATAGGCTGTCTGCTAGCGCAGCTTGTTGCACATTTGGGCATCGCGTCAGTGATTCTTTTTCCGGGGTATTTTTCTAAGCTATTTCCGTACAGAAGTTCAGGAATGTTGACACGAATAAGGTGGAAACTTTTGCGTGACTGCCTTGCGGAGGAGGCCAAAGCATGTAACCGATTGTCAGTATTTCTTTTTTTATCTGCCACAGGGAATCATACCACAGACCCGAGATGATGAAGTTGTTCGCACAACAGAACTCACGCCTCTCAACTTTATTGACGCTTAATGCAACAAAAAACTTATCGGTACGACTGTTCATAGGGGACATTTGTGAGAACTAACGAGGTCTAAAGCGAAATGAACTTTAATATTGCAGTCCACCGACTCCCCGAGCACAAGATGTACAAATCACGTCTGCGGCTCCATCAGACCGTTTGTAACGGCGTTCCAAATGTGCTACATATTCTACACAAGCCGAAATATTTTTTAACGGGATTTTCATAAAACGCAAGTAACATGTGTCAGAAACAACGCCTAAATAATTAAAAATCGATGCACTAGTTCGCTTTCTTTAGATACGCCCTGTGTATCATGGAATCGCAATGTGTAGTTGTGAAGGTGAGCAGTTTAATTTATTGTTATGTTTTCAAACGAGACATTGGAGCCGCTATCGTCCCTGCCTACTACACTTGCCGGTATAACCAATACCGAGAACCCTAGAAGCATTGCTAAACACGTCAAGTATTCCGACCTTTGGAACGTCCTACGCCCCGGTAAAGGAAGGCACTGAAGAGTGTTGAGGACTCGAACGTGCTACGTTCACACACACAGATACGGAAACAGCTGGATGTAATAAAATGTAAAAAAAGCACGGAGGTTGGAGCATGCATCTCGGATAACTTAAAGGTACCTGCCAAGTTGTACATAAGTCCTGCAATAGAACATAACTGAATGGCACCCCTGAAGTATCAACCTCATATCCTCAACTATGAACGTTCAGTCGTAATCGTCAAAACGAAAATGTTTTTATGAGTGTTATTGAGAACAGTGAGAACGATTTCAAAAATGCAGCCCAACCTTCAGAGATGAACGGTAGTAAAGGACTCGCTGCCGATTCTACAACACTTCTGCAGTGGTCTTGCGTGCGCAAAATGTGTTTAGAAATTATAAACTGTATTTTTGCCGTGAAGAAGTCTCCAAATAGCTATATCAACGTATAGGATGCCACACCGAAACTAAATATGAAGAAGAAATTGAACATGCCAATCTGAAAAGCCGAACCTCTCCCGCTTCCATCAACACTCTGTAAGAGTTCTGTCAGCACAATTCAGGAAGCAGTTCAAAGATATCTACACACATTTGCGTGACGACCCGCTCACCTTATCCTCTGAGCAGTTTCGAAGCTTCCGTAACGTTGTCGTAGCTCCTGGATGCAGGCTCTCCCGTTGCACAAGGTCTAAGATCCCCATCGTAGCTTGCGGAGACCGACACGGTTGTCTAGAAGCGACGGGTAGAAGAAGGCGCTTCGGCACGGGCGATGTCATTCCAGCAATCGCTTCTTTACGCCAAGTTTTGGCGCGCCGCACAATGAAAGCACCACCGTCAAACGCGGTGCTCCAGTCTCGGGTCAGAACGGTGACGTGACCGCGTCGACCATCGAGTGGCATTGATGCGAAAGCTCAAAGCAATGCATGTGACAGTGAATGAGTGTGTGGACGATGTGGACCGAAAGGAGGACCGGAAACAAGTAGGAAGAGGCGACGGTGTCTTCACCGCTGCTTTCAGGATAACATCCACTTGAAAAATTTGGGCTTTTCGTTGAAGTGTTCACCTTGCTACAAGCTGGAGACTCGGCGATGAAGAATCGCGCGTCGGCTTTTCAGATTTTCGGTGTACACTGAAAGAGTTTTGCAAGGCCGGTAACTTCCACTTGGTGACCGGGCAACTGCCACACAACGCGCGTTGCGAGCAAGTTCATCAAGCGCCCGAAAAACAGGTACCACGAAACAAAGTCCTCCTCTAAACTTGTGAGGTTCTTTCCATTCCAGCCAGTTCTATTGCAGCGCCGTAAATCGTAAGAACTCGAAAAAACAACAACCAAGACGCGACATCAGTGAATTGAGAAAGAGGTGTCGGAGTTCCCAAGCACGCACTACTAGCACACAATGTTCGTTCAACCGAAGGGACGTCTTTCTTGGAGACACAAAGCTTTAGCGGTGTTTTCAAAGCGCGCAACCGAAACTGCGTGGCAACACAGCTGCCGCCCGCAGTCAGCACTCACGAAGATGCTCTCTGGTCACCACAACGCGTCAGTCGTAGAACAAAACAAAAACGGGCTAGAGGATGGAACACTCGGGATGCGGGGAGCACACGAACTGCGTACGGAGACAGCACAAGTAGCAGCACTTTGGAACACGCCGTAGCGTGCGCACTCGACGCGGCTATCGCTGCCGAATCCACGTGGTGGGCGAGAAATTCAGCGGACAGCAGCAGCAGCGGCGGCAGTTCTCTCACAAAACGAGTCGCCAATCTCTCTCCGGATGTTCGACTTGATTCCGTGCCGGCGACGCGGCAAGTGGCAGCGGATCGCGGCAGGCACACCGGCGGCAGTGCGGCTGTTCCGCCGGCCGGAAGAGAAGAGCAAGAGGCGTGCAACCACTTCTCCCGGCGGAGACGGCGAGGAGACTCCACGGCGCTTCTGCCAAGTGCACGCCGGCTGGCCGGCCGGCACGGATGGCAGCCAAGGAGGAGCACTTCCTCAAACAGAGTCCTCACGTGGCCCGGGATGGCCTAGCGTCCTTCCGAAGCAAACAGAATCAGCCGAGAATCTGGGAAGAGCTTCGCTGAGGAGGAATACGACGGCGGACGGAATGGAGGAGAAGGAGAAGCGGTGGTGGTGGTTGCCTGCATATAGCCTATTCGCGTATGTAGTGGTGGCACTAAGAAGAAGCCGCATGCAAGCGAGTGGCGGTGGCGTCATCGTCATGAAAAAGAAAGCCAGTGGTAACTCGACATTCCACCGTCCTTGCTTGTCCCCCCCCCCCTCCCACCCCACTTCCTCTTGCTTACGCGACTTCCCCCGTTCTTCCTCCTTTCATCTATACACGAAGCTCCCCCCCCCCCCCCCACCCCCCCGAAACCCTCGAAGCTCTCTTTCACCGTCTACTCTTTCCCTTTCATTCTCCCCACTCATCGTGAATGCTAAAAACAGAGCTTTCGTTCCCTGTTCACTCCTTCCCCCATTTAGTCTTGCGCCCCTCTTTAATAATCTCGTTTGTTTTTGTTTTCTCCTCACCTGCCCAGATTTGCATACCGTGGTACGGAAGGCACGACAGCGCGCGTGCTTCGTACCGGGGGCGCTCGTTTCCATCCCTTGGGTTGCTTGCCCGCTAAGAAGCCTCCTCGCTCTGATCGCCACTCCGCGGTAATCCACGCCTTGGCGCGCGCACGCACTCGGATGCCTTGTTTTCTCATTTGTTCCTTGCGTTCTGGAACGCACGAAGCGAGACGCGGCTGGGCAACCATTGCGCGAGCTCTCTTCGCGGCGGCCCGTCCGACGAGAGGGCGAAACGAAAGGCGCCGCATTCTAAGCTGTCGGCGCTTAGCACGGTCCAATTACGCTCATTCAGCGGTAGACCTCACACGCACACATATGCAACAGTACCAAGGAGAGAGAACAAAATAGAGCAAAACAAACGGAGGACAGCGCGGCTGAGTTGCGTCGCTGGTGAAACACGAGACTTGATTTCGTAATGAGTGACGCCCGCCTGGGCCATGGCCCTTCGACATAAATCTGAAGGATGCACAAGTGGTATGGTTGGGTTTCGAACGAGATGGCAGTCAGGGAAATCTCAGACTAATTAAACTGAATAATTTCGTTTAACTTGTGCTTCATCTCTTAGCTGATGCGTTTTTTACCGTGACATATATACGCGATGTAGCAAAAGTCTACAAAATATTTCATATCACCCTATGTCGTGACTTGCCCACACACAATTAAACCAATCACTGTGATAAGTACCGCTGCACGTTTCTTGTGAAGGTTCTTGCTAAAAAAGTATATTTTACAACGTTATAAGTCCGATTTTTGCTTACACAATCTCAACCCACCCAACCCATCCGCGATGGCGCCAAACATTTTACTTTCGCTGTTGAAAGCACATCGCAACGCCAGGAGTTGACTGATATGTGCGGTTTAACACACCGAAACCGCCACGTGATTATGAGAGGCGCCGTAGTGGAGAGCTCCGGAAGTTTCGACCACCTAAGGTTCTTTAACGTGCACCCAAATCTGGGCACACGGGCCTACAGCATTTTTGCCTCCATCGAAAATGCAGCCGCCGCTGCCGGGATTCGATCCCGCGTCCTGCGGGTCAGGAGCCGAGTACCTTAGCTACTAGACCACCGCGGCGGAGCATAACACTAGAAGTCGTCAACGATATTTTATGACACGGCATGTTGACGAGCTCAACTGGTTCTATTTAAAATAGTACAGTATTTAGATGGCCGTGTTAGACGATATTAAATATGAATGGTCTGATATCAAGTCTGAACTCTGCTCGTTGACACGCAAAACAACCAGAATGCCGGATATGAAAAGGAAAAAAATACACAACCCGGAAGGAGATGTTTTTTTTTTTTTTTTTTTGAAGTCAGTGCTGGCATCTTCGGGTGGCGCGGAACGCAGCAATCTTTGCGTGTGCTGCCGGAAATCGCATCCGCTCGGCAAACACCGCGCTTGCGGGCCAGGGCAAGGACTCGGCGATGGCCGGGAACAACGGAAGCCAGGATCAGGACAAATCACGTGATCGCGTGAGAAGAGCCTAATGTTCGGGCGGCTTGGCCGAATGAAGGAGGACTGCGGCCCACCCGACTCAGTACAAGGTAGACATCGCGAAGTCACTGCGAAAGCTACCATCATGCGTGCGCTTGAATCTCCTGTACGCGCACAACTGTAGTCTGCACGTGCCCGCACTGTTGATCAGCCACGTTGCGCTTGCGTGACGCATTGGTTGATTCGCTAGCTCAAGACGGTGAAATATCACCAGGCGATGCCGCAAAGCTGGCTAAACGGGACAGCGCGAATGTACAATTCGTTTCGGTGCACACTGCACGGTGTTTTGACGAACACAAATTGCCATCAACACGCTAAATGATATATAAGGCCGCAGGGGTGATTCGAGCTGTGCGCAGTGCAATGATTTCAGAACAGCGCGTGAAATTTCGCCTACCTAAGCGTGCTGGTTTGTTCCAAACTCGCACGTTCTTGCTGCCAAGCGTGTAATACAATTTTGACACGCAAGTGACTCGAGGCAACAGCTGCGATGCTAGCAGGTGCACCAATAAACTGTGCCCGAAATGATTGACTACCTGGTTGGTCCCAGCGACGTATATGGCACGATTGTTTGTGCCGGACTTAGACGAAGTTTATTTATTGCATCTCTTCATTCACATATCTTTCACATCACTTCATTTACCAGTCACATACCTTCGTCATGCATTGGTATCACGTAATACCAAATTTGGTACATGTGAAGCTAGCAAAATGGCCGCGAGCGCATCATGAGCGTGGCATGTAGTCATGTTGTTACTTGACATTGCATTTCATGATTGTCATGTTTGCACCAGTAACATATCTTTGTCATTCATTCATGTACCGTCATACCAAATTTGGTATATGCAAAGCTAGCGAAACAGCCGCGAGCACATCATGAGTGTGGCATGTAGTCACGTTGTTACATAACACGCATGTCATAATTTTCATGTTAGGACCTGTCGCTTGTGTTCTCCATGCAATCATGTCATACCATACCAGCTTTGCAACATGCCATGTGAACGAAACCACCGCAAAAGCTGCAGGATCATGAAATGTAAATCATGACATCCATGACATACATGTCTCAATTTTCATGTTATGACTAGTCAAATATATTCTTCATACAGTCATGTTGTAGCATAGCAAGTTTGGTATCGATACCATTATCGAAGCGGCTAAGGAGAGCTAAAAGTCGTAGGCGGCTAGGTAGACAGTGGTGGTAGTAGTAAAAAACATCTATTTCAGAAAAAGTTTACTAGAGAGTGCCGGCGTAGATAGATAGATGAATAGATACGCTCAAAGTCGCTGAAGTTTTCTAAGAAATGATTCGCAATAAAAAAATTACGGCATATTCACGGGGTGAATGATGATGAATGGACGAAGCTCCGGAGGGATTCATCGGTAAACTGTGAATCTTCCGTGTAATTCGCCCAGTCGATCATCATGTAAAGACGTGAGAAGCGCCGTGTGTGTATATACACAAATCAACTTTTATTTGTTTTTAGACGATGGATGGCTTGCGATGTCCCTTGCCTCGCGCGCTCGCACATCGGGATTCTGTCTGCGAGCGCACGCTACTGCCGCCTTGCGCTCTCTCCGCTGTGCAGCCTTATCCATCCGGCGACTCCGAGCGCGCGCCAACAGCGAACGGATTTTATTACAACGCTCCCCCTAGCGTACGTCGCCGCACTAAATCGAACGATTGCCTTCAACCAATGACACGCGCCATATGTGACATCATTCCTATTTTATAAGATCTCGCGTCTTTCATCAGCTACAAGTACCGCTTTCTAGTTTATAACATCTTGCATCTTTTCATCATCAGCTACAAGTACCACCATCTAGTAAACACTACAAGAACTAAACGAGAGGTGGCTACATACAGGAGACGGTACCGCCATCTAGTGAACACTGCAAGAACTAAACTAGAGGTGGCTACATACAGTGGACGGTGCCGCCATCTAGTGAACACTGCAAGAACTAAACTAGAGGTGGCTACATACAGGCTACAGGGGACGCACAGCCCACGCCCTAAGGAGCTTCGCCCCTAAAATATAGGAGAGGCCATGACGTCACATTCGTGAAGCCGACGCATCGCAAACACCCGTACTACCTCCTAGCGGAGAACCAGATAAACACTTCGCGATTTTCAGCGACCAGCCGCCGCAGCGGCCTAGGAAGCGGTGTTCTTTGCTGGCAGCGAGTCAATCCACGAGTGCTGCTTCTTTGTTTGTTTGTTTGTTTGTGTGTGTGTGTGTGTGTGCGTGTGTGTGTGTGTGTGTGTGTGTGCGCATGCGTGCACCGCTGGATGTACCTTGTGGCACTTATCACGTATGTTCGCTTCACTGTTGATGGCATTTGCATGCGGAAATCTCAGCTGTACGCTCCGTTGGTTCTTACTCATTGTGTCAACTAAGAACACACGCGAACTTTCAGTTTTACTGTTGTATGCATCGTGTCACATTTTCAGAAGTTGTGTCGTTCAAACGGAAGAACAATAAACTTTTCTTGTTACCGGAATAAGTGTGTATGCATTGTACGGTGTGCGCTCGCTGCGTGTTAGTTGTGTGCGCACCGGGAATTCACACTTTACGAGCACGATCACGTATACAATACAGCTGTGCCTTCTTACCGACGTGAAGTACGTCAAGTACTAGGCTGGCGTTGCACGGAACAGCTACGAAGCAAGCTCTCTAAATCGTGCATTGCCACACTGACACTATATACGAGCAAAGAACTGCTAATCGGCTCGTAGATCAGGAAATATGGCTAAGAGAAAGAGAGAAATTGGCAGCATATCCACGGAGTGAATGATGGAGAGTGGGGCGAAGCATTCGTCCGTTCATTCGTTCTTGCTTCCGTCCATCCATGCGTCCATCTGTGTGACCGTCCATGCGTCCATCCGCCCGTCCGTGCGTGTGTCTGTTCGTGCGTCCGTCCCTGCGTTCACCCATGCATCCGCCCCTGCGCCCGTTGATGCGTCCATCCATGCATCTGTCCGTGTGTCCATTCGTCCATCTATTCAACACAAGTACCGCCATCTCGCGTCTTTTCATCATATATTCCCCATATAGAAGCACCACCATCAAACGGACATTCCAAGCGCTAAACGAGAGGTCGCACACGCACACTTTCTTACGGCTTGTGCTTCGGGTCTGCTTATCACCTTTAACAACCTCGAGTTCATGGTATATACTAGTTCATTGTATTCATGGCACTGCGGCTCAACGCTCGCTAAACCTTTCTAAAACTAAGGAGGTTACGCCCAGCGAGTATAACGTAGCAACCCTTTCTTGTCAGATAGTGCTCAATGTACATGCCAATGGCTGCTAGTGGGGATCGCAGCGTACGCGTTAACTAAAAGCCGAATGCTCCTGTCTCTCACTCCCCATTAGCAGGCATTAGCATGTACATTGAAGATTATTTTTGTATTGTTCAACAACGCACAGAAGAAATCTCTCACCGGCACCACCTTGTAGATCAAAATGTTATACATGTTACACACTACAACGGTTACGAGGGACGAACGGGTGCCGCTATGAAGAGCTTCGCCCTAAAAAAAAAAGGCCTTGCGGCGAGCAGAACGCGCAAGTCACTGCCGGGTGAGTGCGAATACGATGATGCAGGGGCTGAGTGATTTTCATTCCGACACGTACCGGTTCTTTCGGTGCCGTTGCACTAAAACACTCCACGAAGTATTTCAGCGCGCCGCACTCGGGCCTTCCACGCACGAACAGTCTGGGAAAGGTGTGCTCGACGCATTTTACTGCATGCAAACCATACAATACGTGTTAAGTTAACGGCTGGACTATATAAGCGAAACAGCGCTGAGAGCACGCCGCGGATCGTCTGTTGTTTTGTTTGCCCCATACAGGCATAGATAGAGTAACATAGTAAACGCTTACTATGCTTCTCTATGATACCGGTTTGCTTGCCCCATAAGCTTGACGTCACTTCAGCCACACTTCTCGCAATGCATTGGGAGAGGATAGGGCCTCTCCTGTGTGTATAAGAAAGTGGTTAACGATTTAGAGTTCAACCACACTTCTCGCAATGCATTGGGACATGATAGGACCTCTCCTGTCTGTAAAGAGAGAGTGGTTAACGATTTAGAGTACTCGGTACTCTACTAGGGGAGAGCTGACAGCCGTCCCTTGGTCCACACTAAGGTAGGCCTCTCCACAGTTTTTTCTTCCTCCATGAACGAGAGGTGCGTTACCGTGCACCGAGAAACCGGACACTTTCAGCGTACAGCAATTTGGCCCTCATAGTTGCGCTGGTTTTCTGCGTGCTCAGCGCGCTGTTGTCAAATGCCAAATGCATATTCAAACATGTAATTGGCAGGAATCAACCTTATTTAATACCGCACTCTTGTCTTCTATCGAGGTTGTGCAGTTTACATGTTATTTCACGTCACTGTGTTTCATTCTAACTTGTATATTGGGGCACGCACTACCATAGTCGTCCTGTAGCAAAAAAATTGCCCGCAGCTTCCCTCGGGGGAACACTGAGGAGGATGCGGACCATATAATTGGTTAACGGGGTGTTAAAGTGCGACTTACTTGGGTCGATGGCTAAATTGGTTAACGTGGTTGTGAAATGGGGTGTTAAATTGCGACTTACTTGGGTCGATGGCTAAATTGGTTAACGTGGTTGTAGGAGGGGGTGTTAAATGAGTGAACACGTACACACGTATGCGAAAGGGTGGCGCTGGTCGAAGGGACGTCGATCATTGTGTTTGTGGATTCGTTGGAGTTCATTTCACCGCGACCTTGGACGTCGACGCGCCGTACAAACCAACCGACGAGCGGCAACTGAGCGAGCGAGCGCCGACCTTGAGTATATATACAGCACGACGGCGCATGCACTGTCAGCTGTTGAATGTTCTCGAAGCGCGACGCCACATGCGCGTCCACTGGAGAATCAGGAGAATTGTAGATGTCGAACGCGGTGTGTAGAGGAGGAAGGGTGCACAGATGGTGGAGGAGTGAAGCGCGCGCGGTGTGTAGAGGAGGAAGGGATGCACAGATGGTGGAAGAGTGGGCGACGGCGCGACGGCGCATGCGCGCGCGTCAGCTGTCGAATGTTCGAGAAGCGGTGCGGACGGCGCGGACGGCGCGGACGGCGCACTACAAGGCGCGAGTATAAGATGCTCCGCATCTAATAAATTGTTGCTCTGCAAGGCGCGTGGATAACGTTGCCGTGATCATTGGATGAGGACGGTTAGAGGGGAGCACTGCTGGTGCAATGCAAAGAAAGAAAGAAATAAAGAAAGAAAGAAAGAAAGAAAGAAAGAAAGAAAAAAAGAGAGAAAGAAAGAAAGAAAGTAAGATAGAAAGAAAGAGAGAAAGAAAGAATGAACGAAAGAAAGAATGGAAATTGGTTGATCCCACGTACAGTGGAAATGGATGATATTTGCACGTATGAGAAGTGTTGACATGTCACTACGTTACGAGGTGGAGCTAAATGATGCCGTACATGACTTCCATGTCATGATTATCATGTTTAGATGAGTAGTTTGCATTTGCCATCTATTCACCTCACGTGATACCAAATTTAGTATACGTGGAGCTAGCGAAACGGCCGCGAGCACGCTATGAGCATGGCGTGTTGTCATGTTCTTACATGACACGTGTATCAGGATTATCACGTTCGCACCAATCATATATTTCGTCACCTATATACGTCACGTAACGCCAAATTTGGTATATGTGGTGCTAGCAAAACGGCCGCGAGCGCATCATGAGGGGCCCAATATACTCCAATGTAGCGTTGACGCGCGCGCACGCTGGGCACAGCATCGCTACGTTAGCAAAACGCGAACACTCTATAGTCTGACGCCAGGCGCGACCAGCGTCCGTCGGCGCGGCCCGACTGCAACCGGCGCAAAATGCGACATGCTGCATTTCACGCCGATGTGTTACTTAAACGACACTGCGTCTCCCTCTTTTCGTGTCGTAGGGACGCCGGACGCGCTGGAACGCGCATGCGTCAAAGCGACGCTGCGTGTCGCGCACCTGTGAGTATATGGCAGGACAAGCGCCTGGCGTAGGAACGCCGGCGTGACGCTACGAAATGGACGCCGGCGAGCACGCGCACCGCGTCACGTCGCCATGTATTGGCGCCCTGACTGGTGCATGTAGTCATGTTGTCACATGACACGCATCTCATGATTATCATGTTTACACCAGTCACATGCCTTTGTCATCCACTGGCGTCCCGTAATACCAAATTTGGCATGTGTGAAGCTAGCGAAACGGCCACGAGCGCATCATCTGTGTGGCATGTAGTCATGTTGTTACGTGACGCGCATGTGGGGATTATCATGTTTGGATGTGTCATTTACCTGTGTCGTCCGTTCGCGTCACGTAACACCGAGTTTGGTACATGTGAAGCTAGGGAAACAGCCGCGAGCGCATCATGAGCGTGGCATGTAGTCATGTTGTTACAGAACAGGCATGTTATGATGTTCATGTTAGAGGCGGTCGCTTGTGTTCGCCATGGAATCATGTCATACCATACCCGTTTTGCAGCATGTCATGTGAACAAAACCACCGCCAGAACAGCAACACCATGAAATGTATGTCATGACATTCATGACATACGTATCATGATTTTCATGTTATGACTAGTGAAATATGTTATGACTTGTGAAATGTTCTCGTCATATAGTCATGTTATGATCGATACCACTATCCAAACGGCCAGCAGAGCTAAAAGTCGTAGGCGAATAGATAGATAGATAGATAGATAGATAGATAGATAGATAGATAGATAGATAGATAGATAGATAGATAGATAGATAGATAGATAGATAGATAGATAGATAGATACGCTCAAAGGCGCCGAAGTTCGCTAAGAAATGCTTGCATTTAAAACACGAACATCAGCCAACTCTGCAGTTACAAGGACGCTAACATGAGCATTATCCTCTTGGATCAAAAATAGCCCTAAGACAGAAATCCCTCAAGACCTCTTAGCTGGAATTCGGGTCCCGCTCCACCCATCGTCTTTGAAGCTCCTCAGCGTCTTTCTATAACACCATCGGCATCTAAGTGCAGCAAGCGTCTCCGAAACATACACACAAAAAGTAAGACGTCTGGAGGTCTCCCATATGGTGCCCACTCGTCTGTACATACACGGCTGACCTCGCATGCGGGCCGGACAAGGCATTAGCGTCACGGCTCGATGGATGGAATCGCATATTAGAGAGACGTCTAACGTTATCTGTAGACCAAGAGATGACCGCTAGAGGATTTCAACAGCCATAGGAGATACTTATGAAGACGCACGAAATAGCCTATACAGGAAAGCTTCGAGGGAAAAAGCTTGTAGATAAGACGATCTACGAGTTCTGCATACCAAGAGCACCTGGACACGAAGAGAAAGAGAACGAGAGGTCACGCTCGAGCGGATACAGAGACGCCGATAGCGTGAAGTGTCCCAACATGCTGCCCGCGTAGAACGAGAACTAATAACAGCAACCACGCAGCGCTGCAGTGGTAGGACAACGAGGACCCCAAAGCGACGCGAATATGCGAAGACAGAGACGTACGTCCCGTCGACGAAGGCGGACAGCCCCGCGCCAGTACTTGCTTCTCCGTTATTTTGTTTCTTCTTTTTCGACGCGGTGACAGCGACAGGCCGGGTCACGGAAAAGCTAGCCAAGAATGCCGTTGCCCCTGAGAAGACACGGAGGAGGCGGTACGAAGACGTCGGCACTACGCTTTTTAGAATCTCCAGTAAGGAGGCGTCGAATGTGTTCCATGCTTCGAAGGGACTTGAGCCCCCAAAACGTGTTCAAACTAAGACCATGACAGGGTACTGAAGCGTGGTCAGACACGCGCTATATACAAATACACAAAATTTTGCCTATAATAACATTTCTTCAGCATATTGGGTCACGTTCAAAGCCAAGGACTTGCAGTCCTCCCGAATACTCCTTCGGTCTGTCTCTATGAATGCCAACTTAGACAGTTGCTTTGAACCGCAGCGAAGCAGATAAATGGGCAGCAGTGTGTGGCGGTCGGTTTTACGCCGGCTTAAAAATGGGCAGGGATTCTCGAACTCTTGGTTTGCAGAGTGAATATTTCGGCTCATATATATTCCCGAGTGGGTCGACAAGGCGGATCACGAGGGAGCGTGCTCGTACAAGTAATACGGAGGGGGGTCGGATTCGGACGGAGCCATCTGTCACCATAAGCACTGCAGTGTATTACAGTTACCGAAAGGCTGTGGAGAGAGGGGGAGGGGCAAGATTGGTTGAGGGGGGATCAGGGAGATTCCGAGGTCAACGCTTCCGTCATCTTCGTTTGCGGAATAGCTTCGTTTTATTCGAAACTTCCGTTATATGACGTGAGCTTCTGCGCGTACGAGAGACGATGTGGCGCCGGCTGTCAGCCGTGGCGGTCGGCTTCCTGTACGGTGTAAACGGCGGGGGGTATCTCCTCCGCGCCGAAACGCAGTCCCGAGCGTTCCTTCGCGATTCGCTTCGTGCGGTTACATGGGTGTGCGTGACAGTGAAGACTCACACACGGGGAAACACGTTCTGCGCTAATTCAGTTCACTGCTCTGCTGATCTGTCTTGGAAATAAACCGTTTCGAAGGGATTACTTGAACGCTTGCTCCACTTGTTTAATACCAGGCAAGAAATGTGTTTGCAATGCAGGTGCTAAAGCTAACTGATGGCGCATCGGCTGCAGTGGGAGGTGCTTGGAAGGTTGAAGTTGTGGAAAAAGAAAATGGAAAAATGTGTTTGAACAAGACGAGCGACAAGGTCACAAGGACCAAGGGACGTGTAGAGGTCCGCTGCAGAGGCCCCTTCTGGCCGCTCTCTACCTCGACCTCGCACCCGATGTACCTACCTGGCTTTGCTGGTCATTTTTCAGGATTACTGTTGCAGTCGAGGAAGCCGCACGGGAGCAGGTTTGTGGGAGACGGGAGCTGTGCCCGCGTGCGCACGGTCACTCAGGTACGTTCATTTTTCGTTTTTTTTTTGCAGCTGTGATTGGTCACAGTGAGAAATCCGTGCAATGACGTACTAGCCTCAGCCCGACGTGTTCGCAAATCTAAGGAAGCAATACCTTTTCACGGAGGTAGACGCTTGTGCGCCCAGGCGTAAGAAAACTCGCGCTCAAATATCTCACCGAAATATTACCCTGAAGTTTGCAGCACGCTAGTATACGAGCCACAAGAATCCAAACAGGGGACGATGACAACGATCACACGCCGATCACGAGATTGGCGTCTAACAAGAAGGCCTTTTAAAAATGCACGACTTGTGGAATCGCAGCGTCCACGTCTGTCTGTTTCCCTCATGGTCCCGCTTAAATGTCACGCAAGACATGTCAGATCAGTGAGCACGAACGCCTAAGCTTCAGATGAAGTGCTCGAAACAGCTCGCGCGCTCACCATCGCATTCATTGTCGTGTATGTCCACAATGAATTAATCGACATGCTCAATCAGATTCTAGTTAGAAATAAAAAAAGAACGCCAGGCCTGTGCAGAAGGCGCAGCACAGTCACAGCTAAAGCTAGAAGAGCGGCCTCTCAGAGCCTTTTCTGAACACTCACTGTATAAATGCTGCAAGCACACTTTCTTGATACCCACAATGGCATTAATAAAAAAAATTAATAGGCCGGCATTCGCTATGCTATTTTTCGTGATTATTCTGAGAAGCGTGGTATCCGCTGAACACTTGCAAGGAATTTTGCGCCAATTGTTCATGCAGTGGCTGATGACGATGAGGAATGGTGCCTGTAGTGGGTATCCACCCGATTAAAAGGTGAACAAGAGCAAGCTTTTGTGATGGGTTGGAGCATTGGACGACGCACTCGTTACGCTATCCTCATTGTGCGATGACTGGTTGTTCTTTCGCTTTTTTAAAACGCTTTATAAGTCGTATTAACGCGATTGCCTTCCCGAAATCAAGCCTGCCTAAGGCAATATCGCCAACAAGCCCGAAGCACCGTTAAAAAAACTAAAAAAAACTCTTACCAGTAATGCTTCATACAATTTAGTTATGTTATTGTGCCTTTACTCATTATGAAAGAGCATGATTGACAGACATGCTGAGTCACCTCGCTCGACCAAGTCTGTTTTCCAAGAAGAGGCAGCCAATGTGCGTAGTGCTGTAGATACGTTCGACCCTGTTTCGGAGTGGCTGGGACTTCTGGATATGTGTGTTTGTTTACCAGACTTTTGAAGGCTGTACGAAATTATGTCCTGTGCATGTGTGCACGTGAGAATGTATTTGAAACGATTGATTGTATAGCTATATATCACACCATTTGATTGCATTATTTCCATGCATTAAAGAGAAAAAAGCACTAACGTGGCTCAGTGGCAAAATACTGAGCTGGCACCCAGCAGCGGACCCGGGTTCGAGCCCCACTGTGTTATTGGTAGTAGGTTTTTTTTTTCTAATTCGTGGGTTGTGGTTAGGGACACTGGCGGCGGCAGACAACTACGGCCGCACGTGACCCGAGTTCTGATCTCATAACAGCTTTCGCTGTAAAAAAAAAGCACTCAATAGACTGCAGGCGGAAAAATGACGGTCATGTCCTTCCCGTGACGAATTCCTATTATCGTTATTAAATGCGGCTAAAGCAGAAAAGATAATCGATGCCGACAGTGTTGTTCACATCTGGCAAGACGATTACTATAGAAAGACATAGGTTTAGAGGTTACTAAGATCACGCACTCATTTCTGATTTGCATGCTTCAAAGTTTCAAAGCTTTTGAGTCACCCCAAAAATGGAACAACGGTCGGTCTGAGGAAGGACGTGTTCCGGTGCCCTAAAAAAAGTTGTTTCCCGCACCATACATAGAATTTCATAGAATATTATGTGGTAATGCTTACAAGAATAATTAGTACAGTAAGTACGCAGCGCCATGCTCCAAGAACTTTCCGTGCAGACCCACATCTCTCACGGTGCACAATAATAATTGAAGCATTTTCATGCAGTAGCGATTGCCTATCACCTCCAGCTACTGCCCGTCTCTTTCCATTCTATCTCGTTCCTCCACGTAAAAAACACTCGAACACCGCGGTGGCAGCTTTGAGTACAAGGTGGTACCATCTAATACGAGATCGACTACAACACGTAAACAAGATCGGAAAAGCGTCGCCTTGAAGCGCTGCACTCAAGATTGTATATATCAGCTAACCCCGAAAATCCTCGCCGCACGATGTAAGCCAGCTGAGTCTCTCTCTCTCTCTCTCTCTCTCTCTCTCACACACACACACACACACACACACACACACACACACACACACACACACACACACACACACACACACACACACACACACACACACACACAAAGAACGACTAATTACGAAAGGTGGAAGCGCCTGACTAGTAAACGCCGGTCAAACAGGATTCCGCCTCTTGTTTAGTTACGAGCGTTGGGTTGCGGGGCCATAAACCACCGTATTGTGCCCACGTATTGCCCCGCCGCGGTGGTCTACAGGCTAAGGTACTCGGCTCCTGACCCGCAGATCGCGGGCTCGAATCCCGGCTGCGGCAGCTGCATTTCCGATGGAGGAGGAAATGTTGTAGGCCCATGTGCACAGATTTGGGTGCACGTTAAAGAACCCCAGGTGGTCGAAATTTCCTAAGCCCTCCACAACGGCGTCTTTCATAATCATGTGGTGTTTTGGGACGTTAAACCCCACATATCAATCAAATCAATCACGCCAATCAAACGCGTCCGCGGCGAGCTCGAAAGAGTATCGATGACAATGTCAACTCAGAAGTAAAACCGAAAGAGGCGTACTATAGAACCAGAGATATTTGTCATCGCTGCCGTAACCACGCCGCTATATTGCGCACGTGAATGGACGTAAAAATGGTTTGAGAATATTTATAATCAATTTTTTATTAGACAAGACGTTCCCTTTATTGCAGCGGTACAAACCGAAAGGAGAGAAAACAAACATAAAAGTGCGCAAACTTTTGCCAGTGAACGTACGCCATATCGTGGAGTCCATGACGTCTTATATGCAGTGGCACGTGTTGCTCTTATTAATTCGCAGTGAGATCACCTCCAGCGAGTCGGTTGAATTCAGTTGACCCAAAGACCACACAAATCAGAAGCCAACCATATAATTGTTGTCGGGGACTGATCACCTTGCTGTATAGGCCGCTTCTCAAACTTGAATGGACGCGTGCACTGTATCGGCTGACTAATGCAAGGCGACGGTCATCTCTGCATCGAAATATCGACAATCTATGGAATCGTGGGTCGCCTTGCCACCCGTCTTTTCCACAATACCGCTGCGGTTGCGCCCTTCCCTAGCCAAAAAGTCGTGAAACGGCTGGCAGGTCTCGGTGGTTTTCGTTCTAGCGATGCCAGTTCTCCCGGCCTTTAGCAAACCCTACCAAAACACCAGAGGGCAGCAAAGGACAATGGAAAAGGCGGATTGGCCCAAAGAACTCATAGACACATTCTATGAACTTCTAGTTCCATGTCACCGAACGCGTACAAGGTGTCTGAGGGGAACAAACGGAAGTATCGCATAAGGCGCAAGCAAAACCTGCACGCGAAGATGGACTTGCGATTGCTATAATGCTAGGACGTATACAAGCGTTTAGATTTCTACACGAGTGTGAACAGATCGAATCACTGATTCTGTAGATGTATGGGCGCGAAAATTTCAGAGAAGACGCTTCTACAACTAACTTCATGTGCCTTAGTGCACGCCTTGGCCTTGCAGTCATTTTCAGGGGCAACCAATTCAAGTTTGGAAGACGAGCTCAAGATAACCTGCGACTAGTGCAAACAGAATGTTTTGTTTTCTTTCATCTTGATCCTTCTTCCTTCTTTAGTTCGAGAAAACCAGCATATTCCCGCACTCCCCTATGAAAATGGCAACGTCCTGTACGTGTACTGTATGGTTCCCCGAGGCGACACGAGGACGCAACCTGCATGTTTCCCAACTGTAACGATTTGGCCGCCGCTTTTATGTTGCCTCAAGGCGTCATCCTGTATGTTTCCCGTGTGTGACCATCCTGTATGTCTTCCAAATGTCGCGATTTGGCCGCCGCTTTCATGTCGCCTCAAAATGTCCGTCCTCTATGTTTTCCATTTGTGACCGTTCTGTATGTCTCCCAGCTGTCGCGATTTGGCCGCCGCTTTTATGTCACCTCTAAGTCCCCGTCCTAGATGTGTCCTGCAAGTAGCCACCTTTTATGCAGACCAGAAATTCAGGCCCGTTGCACTGTCTGCATGGTGCCGCATAATAGGGCTGCTGTAATTGAAATGTACATTGACATGTATAAGAAACTCAGTAAAATTATTGATTTATTATCGTTTACACTACAGTTTAGAGCATTTTACAGACAGTATTCAAGCAGGTAATGTACATTTGTTGGTGGCTGAAGAAAAATAAGATTAACAGATCAGCCTTAACATCATGAAGCTTCAGCAGATCATTAACATTTCACAGGTTTAAATTTTTCAGCATCTTTCTAGGTAATAGATACTACATTTATTTCTGAAAAACGCACTCTTCACAACAGTAACCTGTGATCACAAGGCAAATTTTAAGGCATTCAAAACACTATGGGCTACTTCGATAGGCTCTGCACACCCAAATTAGCCATTTCATGTACGATATGCAAAGTGTATCACAGTGACTTGTACGGCTTTACAAAGTAATAACAAATGTATGCCGCCTTACAGACTATAAAAGAAGGAACAATCATAACTTCACAACTAACTTACAATACATTCGACAGTCATTAAATATTGCGAAAGATCAGGAATGTAATAAACAACATCAGCACACACTACCCAGAGCTGCTGAAGAACGCGTGCTTGATAAAATAGTTACATATTGCAGTAACTTAGGAATGTGGCAAACACATCAGAGAACTAGCAGATATGCCTGGTTGGCACAGACCGCTCTACTTAACCTGCATAATTAGAATTAAGACTACAGCCGACAACCAGTATACTGTTCACGTGACCCTCGACTGTATAACTGAAGGCAGCAGAATCAAACCCTGCCAGTGGCCGCGATTTCGATCAAAGAAGAAATGGTTGAGACCTGTCTGCTTAGACATGGGTGTATTTAAAAAAAAAAACCCAAGTGGTCAAAGTTTCTGAAGCCCTTCACTACGGCATCCCTGATAATTAAAGACCGGAACTTTAGGCAAAATGCCTATTTTTTTTTTCTGGAGTCCATTTCGAGCCTCTTTCAAGTATAAACACGAACTGGGGGATGGGAAACATTTTAATCACATATATATTGTGCCTGTAAGTGCCCATTTCAAGCTTTGTGCCTATATGACCTTTTCAGTGCCTAAAATTTCTTTTTCATGTTCGTTGCGGAAACGTTTTGCCTAAATGAGCTCTTCATATGAAGGAAAACAAGAAGCACTTGATGTGGCTATATTAACGATAACACATGCACAGAGCGCTAGTTTTTTTTTTCGTCGATGTTTTTAACTACTGTTAAAGTGCGATTATGGTTCGACGTAGGATCGACGCACACATGCACTGTGTTGATGATACACTCTATATTGGTGAAAGCAGATCATAAGTGGATGCACTGCCACAGTCAACGTATATCTAGACTCGCTCGATGTGCTCCGACGCATGTGACGTTTGCCAACACTCCGATAATATCGCACTTTAAACGCGCTTTACGTGAGCGGGACTTGTACCCAAATGAGGAAGAGCGAGGCTAGCATCTATAGTGCTAGTAGGCCCCCCTAAAAGATTTCCGTCGCTTGGTTTGAGAGTAGTGCAGCACGGCTGCTCGAGCATGGCTAGAGTGTATTGTAGCGAAGCGAGGAGAGGCTAACGCTAATGTATCCACTGTTCCTTCAAAATTCCAGTCGCTAGGTGCGAGAGTAGTGCAGCTCATCAGTGTACCTAGAACGTACACTAATCAGCCGATCAGCCAATCAGCCTAGCGCTGCCGACTACAGCCTACACATGAGTTTTGTTGGCATTTATGTTTTTCATAACAGCAGCTGTCGGAAGTCTGCCGAGCAATGTGGAATAAAGAGAAGCCGCAAAATGACTTTCTCAGGCAAAGGACCAAGTGGATCACAGCGCTACATCGTCGATCGAGAGACGGTCTACATGAGAAGCCGGGGAGAAGAAATGGGAAAGGTCAACAATATTTGTAAGTTTGATGTCCACTCTGATGCACCCATAGGCATAAAACTTCCAAAATTAATTATGCAACTGTCAATTTATTGAAACAACAGCTGAATCTGCCCGAATAACGTGTATTTTGTGGTCATTTCATGGGCACACAGAGTCATGTTATTTTTATATCGACATCTGTGAACTCGCATGCACATACTACACAGAATGTATACCCATATGTGAAAGCTTCACTGATACAAGTCACTTTCAACTTTATCGGCTACACTGCATAGTAATCCACAATTTGAACTTGTTGAGTAACATCATGCAATAAAGGTATGCACTAAGTGGTGGAAGTATGCACCAGGGACAGGGTGGTCACTATCGAGTTTTAACGCTTAAAGGGAAAGCTTAAAAATACCCCCCCCCCCCCCCCGCGCTTTCACCCAAGCTGTTCTCTGCAGCTTGGGTGAAACCTCAGCTTTCACCCAAATCTGTTCAAATGATTGTGCTTCTTGATATTCCTTTTCATGGAAAATGGAAATTTAGCTTTTCTAAAGCACTGAATTCACCTGCTGTGTTTGTTATAAGTAGAATATTTGTCCTCAGCACACTAGTGAATCAGTGCCTATATATTCCTAAATGATAGTTTTTAACGCCTAATTATGCCTAAATGGCAGCTTTTAGAGCCTATTATAGACACCTAAAACATTTTTTTTCGTGCCTCTAAACTTCCGGTCTCTACTGATAATCATATCGTGGTTTTAACACAAACTCAGCAAATATTGTTCTATTTACACTTCACAAAAAATAAAGCAAGCAGATATTACTAAGTAGTTAGAAAAATTCACCATTACCCCCCCCCCTCAATTAATGGACTCAAGTTACTATATTCCAGAATGACCTCTATCAGTTATCATTAACAATGTTCACTTAACATTAACAAGGCATCAATTAAAACATGACTTGAAAGGCTGGAGCACAGCTCACTCAGTAGATCTTGAAAAAAACTAAATATGCATCAAAGAGTTTAGCAAGTAGCACTGACACATTCAGAAATGTGATTTGTAGTTGAACTGAAATTCAGCTCCAAGAACAGAAAAAAACACTTTCCAGATAAGCTGTGTCCAGGCGGACACAAAGAAAAAAATAATGCTGTCAGTTGCCTCATCATCTAAGAATACTGAAATTTTAGTAACTGAAAGAAGCGTGTATGTCTGCATTGGAAAGTTGAAGGCAGGCGTGTTTTTATTTTACACAGTCCCACTTGAAAAAAATTCTTTGAGCATGTTTATGTTTCTAGATATCCCGTTCCAAAATTTAACTTTGCTTTTCATGATTACACATGCAAGGCAGTGAGGATCAGCAAAATATTTCTCCCCAGTGGGACGAGCGGCGAGTTCTTGCTTTCGCCAGCCAAAAGTAAAAGGGCATGCAGCCATTATTATAATGTTCGCCGATGCCTTTGACTTATGGTCAGATTAAATGCATCAATCACATCAGGGAGTCTGTCCTAGTTCTCACTGTCCTGCATACAAAATGATGCAAGCCACAACTAAACTTTCCAGCAGGAAATCTGAGCACAAGCAAGCTGCTTGCGCGCGACAGCGCCCACGTACGACAAATGGAGATGCACATACACATACACGCAGTTCGCAAAGCTTTAGAGAGAGAGAGAGAGATAAAGATACAAGGAAAGGCAGGGAGGTTAACCAGACGCACATCCGGTTTGCTACCCTGCACTGGGGAAGGGATAAAGGGGAGAAAAGAGGTTGCAGAAAGATGAGAAGGTACACACAATCACGAGCACACTCGGGGAGCACACACAGTTTACAGGCGGTCGCTCAGGTTTGTTGACTTAAGGTAAAGTAGCAGTGCTTTAGTTGCTTTCTGCGCAACTGAGGCAGATGCCCAAGGTCCTAGTATCTTCTGCACACAAAATGGTCCGGGGTCAAGTCGATTCAAAACCATCCGTACCTGGCATCGCTGTGTGTCGTAGCAAGCGCAGCTGCACAGGACGTGTTCGATGGTCTCTTCATCTCCGCAGTAGTCGCATGTAGGAGTGTCTGCCATACCAATGCGAAAGGAGTACACCTTTGTGAATGCAACACCCAACCAAAGGCGGCATAACAGTGTCGCATCGGAGCGGGAAAGTTGTGATGGTAGCTTTAGCTTGAGCGAAGGATCCAGTTCATAAAGTTGACACCTTTGGAAGCTGGTAGACGACCAGAACGTGCGTGTGAGACCTCGAGCCAGCAGGTAAAGTTGTCTTGCTGCATCATTCCTTGATAGAGGAATCGAGACTACACGGGTTTCTTCATGGGCTGAGCGGGCTGCATCATCGGCTAATTGATTTCCGGTAATACCGACATGTCCAGGCAGCCATTGATATATAATATCATGCCCTCGTGCTAGAGCTTCATGATGGCAATGTCTTATTTCTTGTACCAGTTGGTCATGGCTCCTCCTACGCATGGCAGACTGCAAACTCTGAAGCGCTGCCTTCGAATCACAGAATATGACCCATTTTCCTGGACGTTCTTGAACGAGATATTGTAAAGCAGCCCTTATAGCTTTAAGCTTTAAGCAAAGCTTTAAGCTTGCGCTGTTCCCTTTGCGATGACCAAATACATGCGTGGCCATGCAAATAGAGCGAAAAATAAAGGACGAAGAAGAAGAGAGATCTAAATTGGTTGCGAATGACGTTACGGAAAAGAAGCAAATTATGGTAAAAAGGAGTGCGGCTCGTGTTTTCTTGCGAATAGTAAAGGGCATGACAGCAGGACATTACATACGCGCTGCTCTTCAATTTATGCCACCAATAAAGGGCCAATCAGATTACAACTTTAGAGGACAACGAAGCGAAAAAAAAACATTAATTACTCACGCAACTTTTTTTCTTATTCATATGCTAGCTTCTTTCTTTTTCTCGGAGAACTTCGAAACATATTACCGACAACAAAGTAGACAAATCGGGAAGCTAGAGCATAACCTAATACTCTAATTACACTAAGCGTACCATTGCTACGCTTACACCAACGGGGCCTAGAGGACAGCGTGGCCGCGCATTTAGTCACATGCGCATGTCGTCCGACAAGGGCACAGACGGCGGGCCTGCGAAAATTTACAGCCCCTATATTATAGCTCCGCTGTCATCAGGACTAAGTTATTATGACTTTAATCTTCACGAAGTTACCCTCATATTTCACCAGAGAGCTACCAGAAGGAGGTCTTATGACTCGAGCACCCATATGAACTAACGTCGGGCTCTTACTTAGGACTTGCTCGAACGGCCAGCGGGTGATAGTACACGTTAGGAAAAAAAAAAAGTTGTACAACAACCAGTGATTGAGAACGGTAGACTACGAAGCAGTCCGTTACCGATACGGTGACCGCACGCACGGTTTAATACTTCCTGAACGGCTGTTTTTAGACATTGCTTTCAAACGCGAAGAGACAGGGGGAGGGAAAAAAATAAGAGCCGGACAACGATAAAACCACCGCGGTCAAGTGCTGTGGTCGAGATATGACGAGGACGAAACGTTTCCGGTACCACGTATACTTAGACATTTTTTTTTTTTTAATCTCGCGGGTCGTTTGGGAACACCGAGTAATGAAGTTGCTTACAAGCAACGGCTTCGATTGCTGACAAAGAGCGACATACTAAAACGCGAAATCCGATTGCAACGCTTCGAGGAGCAAGGCTTTTGTGATCTGTTTGGCTCGGTTTCTGTAAACTTTAGATAGTTCTGGGAATGCGGCAGGTCCTTTGACTTGCTAATGTTGTGCTGCTCTTCATGCAGCATATGATCCTTGTTGTCCGAAATCGGGCGGCAGCAACTACACTCACGAACACGATGTGTTCGTCGTGCACGATACACCCAGGTGCAGTCGGTACGAAATGTTTGCGGAGCGTGGTATATTAAAAAGCATCAACCTTCTAAACAGCTTTCTTGCGAAACCACTAAATCGGATCATCGTTATACGTTTAATGAATGCGCAAGTATAGTATGTAGGGATCTCATTATCAGGCCCGGCTTTCCAGATCATGAACATAGTCGTCCGTTAGCGAGGGGGAAGGGGGGTTGCACCTCTTCTTGGTATTTCGGATTTTTTTTTACTCTAGCAATAAATTGTATGGCTTAATTAGCACCGCCCAGGATCCGCATATCTGTACGGAACTCTCTTGAGTGTTTCGAACCATCCTTCCAGTGGCACACTGTAATTAAGCTTGCTGGTCATCTCATGGCAGTGATGCTTTAAGTGCCTGTTTGTGTATCGCTTTAGGTGTCGCGTAGAGTTCGTTTATTTCACCACCCAACAGAGTAAGAAAGTTCAATAAGAAAGCACAGATGCCTCAATAAAAAATAGCGCGCACCCGCGAAATGACAATAAAATTGGCAAAAATTGAAATAAATAGCAGTAAGCTAAGAAGAAAAAAAAATGGCCCCGTATCTGCATGTTACACTGCAAATGTCGTCGAGAGACGGTAGTCTTACGTCTGGAGAGAGTGAACAAAGCGTTTATTTTATCTTCTGCGTGAGAAAATCGGTGAATGGTATTCTGGAGGCGCTGCGTCCGAATGCCTCGAGCGTGCAGCGGAGGCGAACGAGCGCATCGAGTCACGTCACACGTGCGACATGAGCGCTATCTGGTAGTTATCTTGGAAAACGAAGGGCGTGGCGTGCGCGCCCATCTTCGAGGCGATAAGCTCTAGAACGCAAGGCGACGGGTAGGTGCCGCCACCGCGTCGTCTTAGCAAAGCGTTGGAAACACTTGCCTTTTTCTGTAAGCGTTGCATTATCAGCGCAACATGATAAACGCTACGGTCCTTAGAATTACTCATGTATGCCTTTTTCTGGTATAAAGGCACACATACAGAATATTGGCGTGTTGTTATGGAGCCTCAGATATGCGCAATAATCGCTTTTAAATTGACAATCGCACAAGTATGAACGCTAAAACTTGAGCGATATTGGTGGGCGCTGCGGATGGGGTCCGCCATTTTGGGATATCGTTTGGCGGACAGACAAACGTACAGACACACAGACAGACCAAAATTTTTGCGTCGAAGGTTTCCTCCCCCCCCCCCCCAAAAAAAAACTATCGTCTTTAAAAAACAAACACGCAAAAATAGGGCAAATCTTTAAAAGAAGCCACAAGCTGTCTATTTCTTGCCGGCGTGACGTACGCAGCAGCTAGAGTAGCGGCACCTTTTCGGCGACGAGCATGAAGAAACGATGCCGATTTCGTGCCTCGAATGGCTCACTGAAGGAGTACGCCGCATAGACCGGAAGGGACATCCGCTTCGTGCTCTGATCGTCTCGGAAACATTCGCAGCGAGAGAGAGCGGACACGAGCTATATACGCGGAGGCGGAGTGCATGCTTCCGAAAGGGACCTCGCGCCGTGTCACGACGTGACCGCCGGGCCTAATGATGCTGCACCAGCAACAGTGTCAGAAGCGTGTCCCTTCGGAGAAGCTTCGGAGCATAAGGCGTCAATATATAGCCAGCCCTGTCCCGGTTTCCACGCCATTGTTGCGTGCGGGTTCTCATCGTTTTCAGTCGGAACTGAGGACCGCATATATGTGCGACTGCACGCCTTTCGTAATGCATGGTTGTATGCGCGTATGTTTAGTTAGCTTTCGTGATCTGTTGCTTCACGACTTTTTTTTTATTACTGCAAATCTGTGGATTTCGATCACCTTGTATGAAACTGTGTTTTTATGTATGAAGAATGTATGATGTTATTTACCCGCACACGGTGATCTTGGGGCTAAGGCACTCGGCTGCGGACCCGCAAGTCGCGGCATCGAATCTTGGCGGCGGCGACCACGTTTTCGATGCAGGAGAAAATACTTGAGGTCGGTGTGTATATAGATTTAGGTGCACATCAAAAAAGAACCCTAGATGGACGAAATTTCCGGAGTACTCTACTACAGCGTCTTTCATAATCATATGGTGGTTTTGAGAAGTTAACACCAACAATTTATTTTATTATTATTGAGCTATTTATGTTTATCGATGCTCTGAAGGGGCTATAGGGTCCCTCAGGCAGAGAAGATCTGCATTTCGTCCACGTCCAATACACTTTTTGTCTCAAATAAAGTGCTGATTTGATTTGATTTCATACGGCGTAGAGCACAGTAACGACAACGGTGTACACTGCACGGTGACGTGAATAAATGAATGAATGAATCTGGGCTGATACTCAAGTCCTATTCGACCGACCGTCTTAGATATTAATAAAAAATGTGTCCCACATTAGCACACATATACACAAATCATTCACTTGAAAACTGCGAAAAAATAACAGCATAAAAGGCACGGACCCAGAGGGAAAAAAAAAAGAACACTGCACATATCGAAGATTTTTCTTCGGTTTGCAGCTTGTTCTTAGACCGAGCTCTCTAATTGACGAAGCTATGATTGATTGTATTCACCCTTTACTGAGCAAACGCGAGTTAGTCTCAAAATCAGTGAAAAGTTTTTTGCGCAAGTAGACTGCAATGCCATATTCGAAGTAGTGGAGAATAAAAAAGAGGAACCATGTGTTTCAGCGGTCAGCTGATACACTGTAGCACCGCGGCTTAAACGAATGTCTTATACGAGTGCACACAACGAGATCGCTTGCTAAACAATTCTAGAGCAAAGACATGATGTGTTTGTGGCCGGGGAAAATACTATTCTTCATGCCCTGATGTCACCAAGATGCACTTTACTTTTTTGTTTACTCCACCTACGATTCAGAGCTTGTACGGACACCACGAAGTGATCGTTGAATTGAAAAGAATATTGGCAATTTTCGTTTCATCTGGTTTTTATACACACTACTCGTGAGCGGCAGCCTCCATCAAAGCAGATGCAACGTACCGTACTCACGGACTAAAACGGGTCATTTTAGGGCTAAGTAACGGACATACTTTCCCCTATACCGTCTTCATTTCTGATTATATCGATGTAGTTTCGTCTCTAACACGTAGATCAGAGCCAACATTATTTGTAGCGACCATATTCGTCACGATTTGACGTGGTTTTCTCGAGCGAGTGCGCATATCAGGCGTGACGCCAAAGAAAACTTGACGTCTCGTGTAAATGCGCGAGTACTGAAGGTACTTAGTGAGTGAATGAGTGAGCGGGACAAACAAGTGGATTGAGGCCAGAGCCTATAGGCGGCGCCAGTGGTGGTAGCCAGACCCTGCCTCCCATCCCAGTGGTTTCCCGGGCTCGCTGGAGGGCCAATATTGGCAGGATTCAGTTTACTTATCACTCCCCCCCCCCCTCCTTTTTTAACGACGTCCTTGAAGGTGTCTCGAAGAACCTGGCCCGTGGTGTCACCACCGTTCGTCCATGAGCTCGCATGGAACGCATTCCAGACAGAATTACGTCGATTGTCATGCAAGCTCAAAACTAGAACGCATATGCCGCGCCGAACGCCGAAAATACGCCGAAAAGGCGCTTCTTGTAGCTGCCGTTTGCATTGCATCAGGCTTTATCTTGCGCAATGGCGACGGCTACGCATTCGTCTTCAAGCACGAACGCAATGGCAAACTTACGTTCGGCAAAGAACAGATGGTCGGGGAAAAAAAAAGGGAAAGGAAAGAAGCGGAAAATACGGAAAGCGCGCCCACCCCCCTTTCTTGATTGCACCACGTGGTGGTCGGCGGCGTTGCGTGACGCCGTTCAGGAAGCGAAGCAATCGAGAAGACGTATATATAGCGGAAGCTGGCCAACCTTTCTCCAAACCACGTGATCCTTCTTCGAGCGATCAAACCGTCGCGCTTTCGATCTTGCTTCCTCGGTTCGTCCTTTCGTTACGCCCGCGCACGCCACTATTCGAAACACGTCCATTGTTCATTGCGGCTTCAACCAGCTTCCCCCATGTACGCTGTTCTCAGTAGTGCCTCCCGGAAAGGCCAGACATACATGTTTCCAGGCTGATGCGACTCGGAATGACACGTACAAATCCAGGGTTGCGCAGGTTCAAATCGCCGGTTTATTTATGTCTCGATGTGCTTGCTATAGGCGCTGTTCATTCGGGAAAATACGGGGCGTGCAAACACGAACACAAATAGAAAGTCAGAACACCATGCACAGACGTCTACTAACCACTAAAGATGCGCACAGCGGCAGCGAAGAAAGAAGAGACGAAATCTTATCTGCGCATGCACGTGCGATACGCGAACTTAGCAATCTGACTACGTGGCGGTCTACCAACTAGCCCAGCTTTCTCTAATTCTAAGCTTCATTATAGACGCTTTTCGCGGAGCCACTTTACGAGAAGTAATGACCACGTCGCGCTTGCTTCAAGACTCCAAACGTCTTCGCCTGTGGCAGTGAGGAAAACATCGATTAGCCCGAGCAGTGCTCCGTGCCTCAACGACTTGAGGCACCGGCACTGAGATTTATTCATAAATTAACTGGTTTCGATTAAATTACGTTGAACTACTCAATGAATTTACTCTTTGTCTAATTAGTTTACTTTTGTTCATACGTTGAGGTACACACGTTGCGGTTAAGTGGAAATTCGGAGGCCATGCCCACTCCCTTTCTTTTTGAAATAGAGCAAATGAATGATGAAGTGATTTAATAATACTAACCCAATAACGAAGTTTTAACTTGTGTTGTCCTTCAGTTGCCATGCAACTGAGGAACAATCCAAACGACAACTTATAGTTTCAGCTGAGATATCATTCAGCTGTTGCAAGCTGAAGACCAATCGAACCCCAAAGAAAATGAAGCAATAAATAAAAAATAGAACAACAAAGAACTGTAGGTGATATATGAACGAAATCAATGGTGAAGACAAAAAAAAATTCGTACTTTGATAACATCAGCAGTGCTCTTCATGGTATGCGCGCGAGAAAGAAAAGCTCGAAATTTGAGAAATAAACGTGCTGAGAAATGAAAAGACTAGCCAAGAGAGAGGAGATTCGTCGGTGACCTCATGAAAAACAAAGTGAAAAAGGAAACGTGGGAACACCGAAAAAATTTTTCTTTCGGTTACTCGGCGGATGGCGCCACGGATCACACCTGTATATAGTGGTCGTGCATCCTTGATTTTTCGGTACGTGATCATTCGGCGAATGCGTGCGGAACGTTCCGTTTCATACCAGGCGGCGCCAGCGTTCCGCATCTATGTAACCGTGACGCGGTTCCATCGAGGTCAGGACGGTTGTCCTAACGAGCCCACGGAAGCGAAAGCCGCATTAGAAAATTCTACTGCCCCTATGGCTTATTCACACCAGCCTCTCGGAGGTTACGCTACAATGTTCGTCGGAAACAGTCAGCTTTTGGTCAGTTTGCTTTGAAAAGTAATTCGTTATGGTCCTCCATTTCACCGTCGACCACGCTTGACTGGTCCATCACCTGATTGGTGCAGCCCATCTGACTCGTTAATCATAAATAGAAAGGGGGGGGGGGGGCATGCAACGCGACCGCCGTAACTTGCGTTATACGGTCACATATGCCGCGTTTGTGTACCGGTTAATTCAAGGTTTTGTCAGACTATAGTGGACTACAAACTTTTGACAACGACTGCATGACCTACCGTTAGGAGTTTGGAGTTGAAAAGTGGCCAACCAACGTCCCTATAGTAACGTCTATGAACATCAGCTAATACCCAACGCGTGGATAATAATAGTCAACATGACCTGTAAGTCGCTTCTGCATTGTCCACATGGAACGGTAGGTATGCATGCTAACTTATTGCATATATTACACCACGTGGGCATTCCTTAACCAATACCAAAACGCCCTCCACACTTCTATCATACCCGTGCATCTTTCTCTTCAAAGACTAAACCATGAAGTTGAATTCGAAAACCATGATGCCATGCTACGGAGATCACATTTTGGAACGGAACCTGATCCAGACTGGGAAGTCTTGGCGTGGCCTTGTCTACAACTTGTCGTCTCTCGAATCGCAGGAGCGGTAAGCCGCTAGCAGTTTAATGACTGAGGGAACATCAAGCGAGCGCATACGTGCTCAGTGCCACGACCGTGTAAAGATTCTAAACTTTCAGGCATGCTTCGCACTCGGTGTCTTCAACGCGGTCGGTTGTTTCGATATGCACGGCAGAACTCGTGATAAGGCACGCATGAATTCCCGGAATGCCATGCGTTCTCTTAGAGCAATCTTAGCCGCACGCCGTGCTGATCCTGGCCGGGCGAACGAGGCCCACGAGTGAGCTGATCTCTGCTCAAACGGGTAACACGATATCGAAAACGAAATGCGAACCGCTAGACACCAGTGCAAAACGGCGCGACGTGCTGTCGCCGACGCATGAAGGGGCACGTTCTATCACCACAGAAGACGCTTCACCTTCACCGGCGGCCGTGCGTGCCTTCACGCGACTTCCGTGCCTTCCGCGTGGCTGAAGATCATACCGCATTGTAGCGCTTTTTACCTGAGAAGAAAAATTGGCGATAGATAGATAGATAGATAGATAGATAGATAGATAGATAGATAGATAGATAGATAGATAGATAGATAGATAGATAGACAGATAGATAGATAGATAGATAGATAGATAGATAGATAGATAGATAGATAGATAGATAGATAGATAGATAGATAGATAGATAGGTAGATAGATAGATAGATAGATCAACGTAAAGTGTTGAAAGATATATCAATCACATGGCAATGTAAGTTGATCGCCACGTTGGTGAAGTGATTGGAGCGTATACGCCTCCAATGCAGGAAGTCGCGGAATCAATTTGCAGCACTGCAGGCGACCCACCGGCTATTTCCCATGCGCCACTCTGCATGCATCGATTCCCTATCGATGAGACGAGAAACCCTGTCGTAGGGTTTTAAGCACGCCTTTCGATCTCGGAAGCTTTTGTTCTGGCGATCTGGGTTGTCACGGCTCGCTGCTGCGAGAGCCTTGGGCCGAGTGGAAACAGCCTTCTCGTCGCAAAATATCTTTGCCATTTGCTGGTCACGTCAGGTCAAGCATCATGCTTTTTTGGAACACCGTCTGAAGAATAAAATTCAATCTTGAGCGTCCTTCGTCAATGCGGTCCCTTTGCTTGTTTATTTTGTTTGGCTGGATGTAGAACGTTATGCTTTAAGTAGACTGTCGGCGAGATGCTATAGACACTGACGGCGAACATTGCATTCTTTAAGGAATGTTTCACCTACCAAGTTCAAGTCCCGCTGATAATCTGCCACGGTGGATTAGTGGCTAAGGTGTTCCGCTGCTGACCCAGTGGTCGCGGGCTCGATTCTGGCAGCGGCGGTTGCATTTCATGGAGCCGAAATGGTCAAGGCCCGTGTAATATGCAATATCAGTACATGTTGAAGAACACTAGATGTTCGAAATATCCGAAGCCCTCCACCGCGATGTCTCTCATTATCATTAGGAGGTTTTGGGGCGCGAAACCCCAGATATTATTACATAAATAATAGAAAGAAACCAGTGCAAAAGTATCCATTTGCGCTGCGGAAGTGAACTATGTACGCGAAAACACGGCAAACATTTCCCTGCGACGCCTCTGCATGTGCGGCCCCGCCAATGGCACGAACGGTGTGTGTACCGCGAATGGCTGCAGGGAGCGGCGATAGCACAAGGCGACCGGTGTAACGGAGATGCGACACGAAGAGAACGGGTTTCCTCTATTCCGATCCTGACAGCCGCGCGCGGGATTCTTCGGCGCCCATGCACGCAACACGCACAAGAGATAGCACGACTCCAGCGCCACACGAACACGCGCGCCTCGCCCAACGACATGTTCTCACGCACCTACCAGAAGGCGCTGGCGACGCTGTACAAGCTGAGACAGGACGTTTTCGCGTGCGCTTAGCCTGTTTGATGTCGACGCTACTCTCTCGGGTTTCCGATAAGCGTAAGCGAGTTTCATAAGCCGCTGCACGAACATTCCAGCGCTTACTACGGCGCCTGTTTAATCATCTGCAGCACGCGTAAATAATGGCAAGCGACACTGAACAAACATCTTGAAATCTACAGAAAGAGAGGAAGAAAACGTAATTAAAAAAAAAGAAACAGAGAGGATAACCATAGAATAAGAACATATTGTCCCCTGCAAAGGCAACGGCGGTACAAAGAGAAGACAGTATACGAAAAGGATAGGTTCAATCCGCGTTTCTTGCTCGCATGTTATTCATGGCATCATGTGTACAATTGAGTCAACCGGGTTCTCTCTGTTTCCAATTCACGAGCACCCGATCACGCTCTGCTGGTTGCGTTGAAGTGCTTCAACAGACCGGGCCATCCTGGCACTCTTCCCGCCTCTTTGAAATTTCAGAACATGTTACTTTATGTAAGGAATGTCATCGTTGCCTATATAAACGATGAGAAGGTACGAGGAGACATCCTTACACGCGCAAAACTGGATCGTTCGGAGAAAACTAGAGACATCCGCAAGTTGCGCTACTTGTTTCAGGCTTTACGAGCGGAGTCTTCCTTTCCTAAATAAGACACTGGCCGCATCGACTCTCGAGTGAAGTGTTTTACTCGCCAATTTCTTCACATTCCGTTCGATACATGAAGTTATGCACATTCTGCACACATATCGAACAACATATCCCCGTTTTGAAAGCCCATATTGGAGCTTAGACCAGATACGTTCGTATTTTTTTTTTTTTGCTTTCGAATGGTTTCAGATTGGTTAAAACCGATGACGCCGTAGTAGCGGAAGCAACCGAAATGTGGCAAGAAAGTTCTATAATTTCGTATTCAAAACCTCTCCACCCTTTTGACGTTCGGTAAGCGATGGTCACTCGGCACCGTGGAAAAAAAAAACGATTATCACTCCGTAAATGAGCGACCACACGCACACGAGTCTAGCACAAGCGTAAACAAGCCAATAAAACCAAGAACGAAAGCAGGCTCGAGGAGAGAGAGTGACATATTAATCAGAGGCTGATAGCGGCGCACCCAAGTGGCGCTCCGATGCGAAGTGAAAAGCGGCCACTCCGAAGTCACTCTGAAAGATTGAGCTAATCGAGGGCGAGCAGCACACAAAGCCTCTCGGTTTGATACGCCATAGGATGAGGCGCCCCACAAAAAGCATCATTTATTAACATGACTTCCACGTATGTCAATGCTGCTGCCGATAAGAATAGTTGTCGGTACACAGGCCCAACATTGTGCTTGCTGCGCGCTGTGCGTAGTACGTAAGGCTAAAGCTCAAGGTTCGATAGCTCAGCTCCTGAATTATAAGAGGGCTCACAGCGTATCAGCGCCAATACCCACGCGGCTTCTTCTGGTGCGGCAGCATAGAAAAATCTCAATAAATGAGCAGAAGAGATACACTCTTAAGCCCGTACAAGCTTCTAGGAGCGTTTGCTTCATTTTTTTTCTGTTTGTTGGTATTTATATTTATTCGTCCTACTAGTTTCCCAAATCTGGCTTTGTCTTATTACAAGCCACACGCCTGTAGTAACAAGGGCTGACTTTTACAAAATTATTTGTAAATTTTATCACACAAGCTCCGTTCAGTGCATCCAGAAGCTGCTGGTTAAATTTCGGAGTGCGGAGTCATGCAGGAAATTATGTGTCTCAGAGAGGTTGAAATGAGTTCCTGAGTGGTGTCTCTACACTTCATACACCACTTAGCGCTCGTGGCATAAACCATACCAAGCAAGTGAGTTCCTATAGCTATTCTTTGCATGTTTGTCAGTAGCATTGCTGGTAATGAAAATCTTTCTTTGGATAACCGTGTCATGTAGCGAGAAACTCTAAATACTGAGTCAAAGCAGATCACAGTTACTATAACGAAAAAGCGCCACGAAAAGAACAGTGTCATTGCGTGCCATTTTCTGCAATCGAATGATTTGTTCCGCTACAACGGCACATTGGTGCCCAGGAAGTAACGGCTACATAGGTGTAACCACAAAAACTCAATGCCAAAATGCCTCAACCTCATGGTATCGAGTCCGACCACGAACCCATTCATCTACCGCATACGGGCGCACGCATTAGGGAAGTTACATGACAACACGGAGTCGTATATTTTAGTAACAACTTGGTATCCTACACGCATGTCCAGTTCTATCAGCACCGAAAACCGGTATAACAACGAAGAAGCATCAGTAAACCCTTCATTGCACCTTCCCAGATCAGCATGCTCAGCGGGCCGGATGCATCAGCGCGGGAAGGACCCAGCCCACGTGACCAGGCCGCCAACCCACTACGACCAGCAGCAGCAGAATTCACCGCGCCACTCTCGCAAGGTCGAGGCCGTTTCACTTGGGTGGGAGTCGGGACGGTTGCCCCGCTCGATGGCCAACTCCCTCGCCGGACATCCCGGCCGTGCCGCGGCCTTGCCGAATTCCGCTTGCGTGCTGCATCGTAATTTGGTCGCCGCTCCCGCCAGATCGGCCGCTCAGATTCGGCTTGCCCGGAATGGGCAGGTCGGTAGAAGGAGGTGTTGTGGGCCTTTGGCCGGACAAAAGAGCTCGGCCCGGCCTTCCCCTTTCCCCCCTTGTACACGCCGTCTCTTTACTCTATGTACGTTCGGTCGCGATAGCGGTCCCCCGCGTCACTCTCCGGTGCTTTTATTTTCTAAACGGGGCACCTGCCCAGATAACGGTCACCGCTCTCGCGAGGTAACTCCTCCCGCCGGCCGCGGGGCGACAGATTACACACTGGCTCTTGAACACCCCCCTCTCCCCTCCCCCGACAAATACAAAGCGTTCGTTGCCGCATTCCCTGAATTAACGACAGATTTGGTAAGTTTTGGAAATAGCACGGTGACATGGCTAAGCGGAAGCAGCTGCTGGCCACACACGAAAAATAAAAAAAAAGTGTCCCGAGTTTGAAGAACGCGAATTTCCCAACGCTATATTCTGTTGAGAGGTATACACCTAACACCAAAAGCTTTCAGGACGCGAAAAACTAAAGAAAGCTATATGATCACTTTGTCTGGGAACGTAACCGCGAAATAATTGTTCTAGCCTGTAATTCGTGAAAGTAACGTGTAGCCACCAGCTGGGTTTGAAGCATTACGCACAAGTAGAGAAGAAATTCGTATACATGTTGTAACGGGCAGAAAAATCGTTTAAGAATGTGTTTACAATGCATACGTACGTACAGGCTACAGCTCCCCCAGACAGGCACGCAGGATGGAACCTAGCCTGCTCGACATATCATTAGGCGTGGAACCAATTGCGGAACCAACGTCCCGTAAACTTTTGCTGTTGGGCGTATGTACGTTTAACTCTCTTCCGGTCCATCAAGCCCTTTGCGTTCGTTGTGAAAACAGTGCATCCAGTTCGCGTTGGCCCACGCGATTCATTCGTCCATCGCGCCACCCGCGTTGCGACCTATTCTTATTTTCGTCTTAACGATTATAAAGGCGCCGGAGAGGTCACAAGCAATCGCTCGCAATTATTTTACACGGAAGAGTTCAACCCCTTCTCCCTCGCACGCATCTATAGAAAGCGCACCAGCCGTGCCACGTCCTGGATTGTAAATAAACTCAGCCACTCGGAGTTCCGTTTGCTAGCAACCGAGTGGGCGTAATAATTTTTATTTCGTGTCTCGGAGTGCATACCAAGAGAGGGGGTTGGTTCCTTTCGCATTTCATTAAATCACCTCTTTCGCTCTTGTGTGTGTGCCACACACTACGCCATTGACGCGCAGGTATAACCGACCAGTGCACACACTAGTTTGCACTGAACTGAAGGCCATACAGTCTCCGCCGAAGAAAAATTAGCACAAGTTACCGTTCAGACGAATGTTCACTTGTGCTAATCTTTTTCTGCGGCGACTGCATGCATGCGGGCCATAGTAATGCTCTTTGATCGCTCTTTGAAGTGTCACGTAGAATACACGAGGTACCCCCCCTACCTAGTGCGCGCGTGTCAGTTTGTGCCGTGCAGCTGTTAATCGCGATCAACCGGGGAAGGAGGGAGGAGGATGCTTTCCCAAAACTATAAACGCGGTACTCTCTTCTCACTCTCAGCGCCGACTCCACGGCGGTTGTTTGCGCGAAACCACGGCAGTTGCTCTGCGAATAACGAATTGTTTCGCTCGCCGTTGCAGCCTGCAAGTTCCAGGCGCGCGCGTGCGTGTGAATGCGTGCAACAGAGCCGATAGGAGAGACCCGCGCCCCGCCGCCGACGAAGCTGGCAGTGTCTGGCTGGAGCGAGAAAGGCGTCGGCGTTAGCGCCGTATATCGACGATGCGTTCGCGAGCCATGTTTCGGATGCCTTCGTGACTGGTCGTCGACCCGGCCGGCCGCTGCGCCGCGTTCGCCCGGGAAGTCCGGCGCCCCACCGCAGTGAGAGCCGCGGCAACAGGAGCAGATCGGAGGAGGAGACGCATGCCGCCAAGTGAATACCCATGCGGCATCGGAACAGTCGCTAACGTGGCGAGGTGACGGTGGTACTGCGGAGATCTTGTGGTGTGGTGCCTATACAATGCGTAACTAACTAACTAACTAACTAACTAACTAACTAACTAACTAACTAACTAACTAACTAACTAACTAACTAACTAACTAACTAACTAACTAACTAACTAACTAACTAACTAACCAACTAACTAACTAACTAACTAACTAACTAACTAACAACCTAACTAACTAACTAACTAACTAAATGACTTATCTATCTAGCTAAATAACTACTGACTAAATACTTTAACTAATTAACATTATCACGCCAGCATGTGTGGTAAGTGAGTCAGTCATACAAATATAGACAGGGATCGAAACAAGCAGTACAGATCAAGACATATACAGATAAAAACCTTACCAATAAGAGAGAGACTGTAATCACGGGCGAATGCTATCCGGTGTGGCTACTTTAGCGTGCGCTTCATATCACGCGAACGGTTTATCCGAGTTTCTGTCCGGTCTTTTCCGGTTTACTTTAGTGGAGTTACACTTCCAATGTATCAGTGGTTCTTCAGCTATACCGAAGCCGGTGATAAATAATAGAGTATAAATATACACAGTACAATCGAGTGAGAAGAAAAAAGAAGATGGCCTTAACCTTCGGGTAATCTTAGGTATAGAATTTCCTAAAGTTAACAATATAGGGAACTCTGGTGCTGCAATCGTTCAGTCACCATGGGAATGACGGGTAGTACACAAATCTGCCCTGTCACAAGTGAACGAAGTCACAAGTGCGTCGTTCAGGCTTGCGCCTTTGAACGCACTTGTGACTTCGTTCATTGCAGCGTTTCGGTTTTATTTCGAATAAAAGAAAGCGCCATTGTGAACTTCGCAACCACATTCGTATTGGTGAGCCTAAAGAGGTTAAGACGGTGAAGTGCAACTGCTGAACATAAGTCAATTGTCGTCTCGTGGCAAAGTGGCTTCAGGGTACGCGAAGCCAAACGGAATCGAAAGAACGGAGATTAGACAAATTGGAGTACTACCCGTCACTTCCGTGCTGGCTGAAGCGCCGTGCATTGCAGCCCCCATAGACACTAGCGCCAGGGTTCCCTCTAGTGTGTATCACGATAAGAAACTCTACGATTCCAAGCAAATAAAGAATGGCTTGACTTTTTCTCCTCTTCGTCCCATATTTCCTTACCCCAGTATGGGATAGCCTACCTGATGCTATCTAGTTAACTTCCCTGCCTTCATCTTTCCTATGAGCGAAGCTACAACGAATGTATCGATGACATTAGCGTGACGTCACGAATGCAGCATCCCACTTAGCCGGTACTACAACATGAGGACTGCTATGACGTAAATGCAAGCCAGTGCTGGCATCTCGAGCGTGTAGCACTGCCGTAGTGTGCGCACGTGTCACCTCCAAACACGCTAAACCAAGAACAAGAGAAACTCGAGCTATAGTTGGCACGGATTCATGGTGAAATAAAGTAAGCGAACGGACAAACACACGAGAAAAGAGCGTTTGTGTTATTCCTATCTCTTCTCTCAATTCCGCGTTTGCTCGCCAGCCTTTTTTCGTCGTACTAACGACGAAACCAACACACCCACTTTCCCATCATAACATTTACAGAACATCATTTTTTTTTTTTTTTGATATCGCAACAAGAGTGCTTCCCAGCAACTTTGCATACCGCGTTGCAGCTCCGTCACCGGCGGCTGCGCTCCGAAGGAACGGCCATCGGCCCCGCTGGACCGTCCTTGACCGACCTTTCTACCGGGCCAGCCGGACGGCTTGGCCCGAGGCAGAGATACAGGAAGGGGAGGGATGCCCCGCCCTCTAACTGCCCGCCGAAGCACTATAGGAGAAACGTTAGATGCGAGCGGACGCCCTCCGAACGCAGGCATGCAGGCCGCGGGACTGCCGTGATTCAGACGGCCGCCACTGTGAGATCGCCGCGGAGGACCCCCCTTGTATCCAGCCCCAGTGCACTCCCGATACACTGCAGGTTCTTTCTTCCGCGATTGAAGCTGCGTCCGCTTCATGGCCTGAATCATAATTCTGCGCGATCAAAATTAGGCAGAGCGCGACCTTCACAATAGCCGTGCAGCTGCGCCGGTTCATAGAAGGGCGCAGGCGACGGCTGGCACGGGTGCGGCGAGGAACTCTGCTGGTGGGTCTAAAGGGGTACTAAAGGTGAACATCGTGTAATGGGTATGGAGTGGTCGACGTGCGTTCTTTCGAAACTCTCTCGCCTTTCTTTGTGTTTTTTTTCTTCTAATGCGTTCGTCCCTCGCAGCATGGTACGTTGTGGTGGGCAGGTTCCTGCTTCGCTTCCCTCGGGTATCTTACCACTCAAAGAAATCATCAATCTTCCCTGAGTGAGGAGATAAATGCGACCCGTACAGTGTTTCTGCAAGCAGCTAGTGTTATTCTGTGTCGTTTGAGTTCAAGGGAAAAAAGGCACAGCAACGGAACATTTCTGTGTAACTCTTCGTATATATAAGCCCCCACATAACTACGGGGAATAAACTGATACTGCAACAAGATGTAGTGTCGGTAGACTGCCGCTGCATCTAAGTTTGCGGCGAAAAATTGTTTGCGACGAAACCTGCAAGGTGACGATGATGGCGAACACGATGACATGACCGTAAAGACACAATGGTTGACTTACTGTAATCCGGTTGATGAACCTTAAATTACGTTTCTTCACGTAACTAGCAATGGCGAGGCAGTGTCCCGCAGCGTCTCAAAGCGCTATAGCTTCCGCAAGAAATGATGCCGGAGACTGGTACGGCTTTAGGCTTCCTAAACGAAGTGTTTTCTGCGCGACGTGATGCAAGTCGAGGACAGCGATAAGCCTGAAAATTATTCACGCACTCCGTTAATGAGTCTATCGGCATGATGAAAAGAGGCGCATGTGTACGTGCTCTCGCATATTAACGAGAATCTAGACTATACTCCTAACAATGTAGAAACAAGACACGCACAACAGCTAACGCACGTCTCTCTCTTTCTCTCTTTCTGTAAGAAGCATTTCCGGTATACGTTCTCAGGTGAACGTGACTGTTACAGCGGCATGCAGATGACAGAACCATGAATGTAGCACATGAATGTTGTCGAAGTACGCCACTCCGCCCGACGGGCGAAGTACTGCTGTGACAGTATACTGTCACCATATACCACATACTGTCACCGTATACCATATATGGTGCTTTATAGAGCTCCCTAAAACAGGAGAACACACCACGGGAGGTACGTAAGCTGACCCGGGCCACGAAATGTTGGCATCACAAAAAGATGCGGAGGAGGCGGAAGACGAAGGAAATGCAGAAAGGTCAACGAAACGTGCGTCGAGTATCCTACGCAGGTGGAAGTGGATTAAAGGATCGAAAGGTATAAAGAAGTGAGAATACAAACTCATCCGCGTGAGGTTGAACAACGCTGCTGGTTTGCAACAAAAATGAGGGGAAAAACGCAGTAGGAGAATAGGAGACGTTCCAACATATCCTAATCATTTAGAAAAACAAAAATAAGCACACACTTAGACTTCTACGATGGACTCTACTTTAGGAGATCAGTTAGCTTACCCTTCAACTCGAAACTCAAACGCAAAGCGCCATCAGAACGTATGCGTGTGAGTTCGAGAAAATTCTCGATGATTTCGAGAACAAACATCTATTGTTCGGAGTACTTATAGTTGCTCGTGCGTCAAAAAAAAGGGGGGGGGGAATCTTCACTCATCACCATTATCATAAGCCTTTCTTGTGTCCACTGTAGGACGAAGGCCTCTCACTGACCTTCCCGCAGTGATTATATTTTACGCGAGCAACATTATTTATTTCTTCACCCTACATGATCCTTTCGTGTCCACAGCTCCGCTTCACATTTCTTCATATCCATTCCGGTGTCCTAAGTGACCATCTGTCATCTGTACTTACCACGATGTGACCTATCCATGTTTGTTGTTTCCTTTAAGCATGAACTAAGATGCTAGCCAACTATGTTCTCTTAACCACTCTGTTGTCTTCCTATACCTTTTACCAATGCTACTTGTCGTCCCATCACGTTCAGCGTAGTGCGCCACACTCAAGGCACAGACAGGTCACAGGCAAGCCGAGTTCCCACAACCGATGAAGACGACGAACACTCAAGACGATGAACATGAATGAGAACGTTGGACGTGCTATAATGAATGCCCACACCAGGGCTGCACTGGCTACTGTCGCCCGCCTGGCGCTGCCCGGAAGCATTGAATCCGCCTGCAGGTCAGAACTGGGGAGCTCTGAATCCCATTATCTAACGTATTAGATAAACTAAATCTACATATAATATTATTTATAATTGGTGACAAGCATCATCAATATTCGAGTAGGTGGACAGGGGCAATGTCGATTGCATCCCAAGAAAGCTCATAAGCATTCAATTAGGCAGGTGTTAAGCGTATGCTCTTTATGCGGAACATCTAACACTATCTTTTAGAGAACTTCGCTTCAACAAATAATAAATCTTTTAGTGTAAAGACAGAGTGCCAGTGGTGTACTGCTTCAAGCAGCTGTCATCGATGTAGACTTGCGGCTGTGTCAAAAGTACATTTGCTAGCAAAAGCTGCGTACTTGACTAGGGAAACTTAAGTGGTTTTACCTGGTTATTCCACGAAGTAGCATTAAACATTTGAAGATTTCAAAAATGGGTTGCAGATTTCTGCTCCATATGTGATTGAATTTCCGGGGACGGCTTTAAGCTCTCCCATAGTAGAGTACCGAGTACTCTGAATCGTTAACTACTTTTTCTAAACACACATTGTGCTGTTGTGACGGCTGAATGCTCTTCAGTAGTTGAGTACGAAGTACTTCAAATCATTAAACAGTTTTTGTAAACCCACATTTGAGTGCAAATTTTGCCTTTCTATAGGGGCGAAGCCCCTTAGTCGGTGGGTCGTTCCCTCTTCTGTATGTAGCAGGCGGCCTCGTCTAGATTTTGACTTACTCAATAGATGGCATTGTGTATATATGTACTTGGAAATAATATAACAAGGTGGCGTGAATGGTTTTCACAGCATGTCGACGGAGTGAATGATGATGAGTGGGGCGAAGCGTCCGTCCGTGTGTCCAATCATCCATGCGTCCATCCGTTCGCCCGCCCGTCCAATCGGCAGTGCTTGCGTCCGTGCGTTCGTGCTTCTGTTCATCCGTCCATCTGCCTGTCTTTGCATGCTTCCATCCGTCCCTTTGACCGTCCGTGCTTCTGTCCGTCCGTGAGTCCATCCGCCTGTCCACCCGTCTGTACATCCGTAAGTCCGTCTGTCCGTCCACGCTTCCGTTCATCTGTCTGTGCGTCCGTGCTTCCATCCATCCGTCCAAACGTGCTTACGTCCACCAGTCCATGCGTCCATCAGTCTGTCAGCTCTTCCGTCCGTGCCTCTGCCCGACCATCCGTCCGTACGAACGAATGGGCACACGGATGGACGGACGGACGGGTGGAAGCTTCTTTCTACTCATCGCCATTCACTCCGTGGATATGCTGTGATTGTTTTTACAAAGAAATAAAAATCGGCCCCCCACGTACCTTTGGAATCGACGTTATGCGAAGCACGCGGATGGAAGCCGACTGTGTTTGAATTTTTAGGGGAGAAGCTCCTTACGCCGTGGGTCGTTACCTCTGTAGTAGAAGTAGTAGTAGTAGTAGTAGTAGTAGTAGTAGTAGTAGTAGTAGTAGTAGTAGTAGTAGTAGTAGTAGCAGTAGTAGTATGTAGCCACCTCTAGTTTATGTGTTGCTCTTTAGATGACGTTGTGTGTATATGTCCTTGGGAATAATATAACTATATGGCGTTAGTAGTTTTCTCAGCATATCTACGGAGTAAATGATGAGTGGGGCAAAGCGTCTGTCGGTGCATCCGTTCGTTTCAAGGAGACAGACAGACAGACAGACAGACAGACAGACAGACAGACAGACAGACAGACAGACAGACAGACAGACAGACAGATAGATAGATAGATAGATAGATAGATAGATAGATAGATAGATAGATAGATAGATAGATAGATAGATAGATAGATAGATAGATAGATAGATAGATAGATAGATAGATAGACGCGTTCATAGACGACGCGTAGTTTGCTAAGAAACCCTTTGCAATTATTCAAATGTTCCCTAATGAATCCACCTAATACGACTCCTTGGCGAAAGCCACATTTTACTTCCTCTTCTTCTTCTCTGAGTTTTTCTTCTCAGTCGGTACAATGAGCCTCCCCTACGACGTCCCTGCCGACTATATCTCAGATTTCCGTCGCCCCGCCGTGGTGGTCTAGTGGCTAAGGCACTCGGCTGCTGACCCGCAGGTCGCGGGTTCGATTCCCGGCTGCGGCGGCTGCATTTCCGATGGAGGCGGAAATGTTGTAGGCCCGTGTACTCAGATTTGGGTGCACGTTAAAGAACCCCAGGTGGTCAAAATTTCCGGAGCCCTCCACTACGGCGTCTCTCATAATCAAATGGTGGTTTTGGGACGTTAAACCCCACAAATCAATCAATCAGATTTCCGTCGTAAAAAAAGACTGATTTCTTTAAGAAGTTCATTAGTCTATATTTATTCTATTTAATAAGTGCTATTATGGCATTTATGCACGCCTGCTGCACCTCACTGAGCACTGTTAAGTAAATTGTAATTTTTCCCGTCCCAACGTAAGTATTTTCGCCTTGCTTTATTCCCTTAAGTAAGATTTCACAATTCCTACGTGCGTGATAAGCTCATATCATCTTCTTTTCATCTCACATGAATGGGTACATAGGGTTGCAACAATGCACTGCCCTACCTGAAGCTGTCACGAACCACTTAACAATAGAAACCCCCTTCCTGGCACTGTTGTTACTGTCAAGCACAACTTAGTTTCGCTCGGTTAGTTTCGCACGTAGAATTGCTGCCGGACTCAATTACCCAATCAGTTTTTTTCATGCGCATGTGGCTTCATATGCACTTTCATTTCACCTCACTTCTGTGTACATTGTTACCCGCTCCCCTCTGAAATGCTCCTGGCTTTATGGTACAATAAAATGAAATGAATGGAATTTTCGTCTCGTACTTACATCAGCTTAGAAAATTTCGAAAATGTTACCTGCAATACCGCGTATATCTGCTTCACATGTGGGTCGGTAAACGCATGTATATAATGAATGAGCGTGTCCTTTGAGGAAGAGGCCAAGACCTGTGAGCCGCCATGTACTGTTTTTCGTTCGGCCTAATCTCTTCCTCACCTGAATCCATTATTTATTTACTAAACAACATGAATTATCGCAACCTTGCCGGTCAAACTTCAGTGTTTCGCGGTAGAATGGTTTCAATTTCCACGTCATCCTCATTTCGCCATTTCTCACATTTTTGTCGCCATTAACATTGACTGGACTTACTGTTATGCTGTTTTTAAGTAACAGAGTTGCGAGTATGTCCAGCCAGCATTGACAGCAATGCGGTGAAGTCACACCCCGTTTTTTGTAGGCGACATGCTCGCGGGATGTCTCCTGCGCGGAACGAAGTTTACTGGCAATAACTAGGGTTGATCTAATTCGCTGCAGCGGCTCCGTCTGGAAATGCTAACATATGCCCGAGAATCAGCGTTTGCCCCGTGCACGGTTGCTATAGCGGCTTTTGAGAAACAGACGCGAGACTCCGCTACCTCAGTTGGAACCAACATATATAAGCCAAGGAAGGTTTGTGGGACGTTATTTTTTAACTTGCAGGGTTACTTTGATCCAAAGGTCGCAGGTTCAGCCCCTGCAGGAGGCAAGGTATCTTTTTGTCTACATTTTCTCCTGAAATTTACAGTGTAATTACCAGAAAACAGTTAAAATAAACTACGATTACCATCTCCTATGCCTTCCTTGGCTTCAGTGTTTGTTGGTTTTCATTATGGTTGTGTTGAGCAGAGCAAAACGAGTCCTTGAATTTTCTTTTTTTCGTCCGCTGCCTAGAGGACGCACATACAATAACTCCGAACAGTTTGGGAAGGGAGCACCACCTATGGGCGTCTGAAAGCATCGTCAACCCAAAGTGCTTTTTCGTTTCGCTGCCAGGTGGCGCTGTAAAAGAAAAAAAAAATACTGGAGAAGGAAGATGACTCAGCCGGAAGATGCTGGAACCGGCTCCGAAGAGCGCGGTTTTTTCGAAAGCATCACTGGGAAGCTCGGTGGAGGAGCTCGACGACGGCGTCAGGGAGAGACAGCGTGGACCTAGAACGGAAAGCACCCAACAGGTGTCGCCACTCACCGGTTGATGGAGGAAGTCGTGCAGCGTGTACTTGACGGCACCGCGGCTCATCTTGCACAGGGTCACAAACTGGGCATCGCGGGCCTCCTTGTCCCTCAGCACTCTGCGCGAAAAGAGCGGGAAAGCGTGAGGAGAGGTCGCGAAGGACTACCTGCCGCATCCTCAATTTGCCGAGAGCAAGGGTTACTGCAGCGCAGCAGACAACGCGCGTTTAAGCATTGTCACACAGTTTGGGAACTCTTGTTAGCGATCGATGATCGCCGTGTAGATATATCGCGCGCCTTTCCTTGCTTTAGCACCACGTGCGCAACACTCTTATATCGCTAGCGTCGCGCTGATAATCAGCGCGATACAGGCATTTTTGATAACTTTTTACCAAGCGCACAGATTTCGAGCAAGGAAGGAACCTCAATCAAGCCAGATGATTGTTATTGTTTTGTGATCGAAACACCGTCCGCAGAAGGCGACTTTTTTTTTCCCCTCGAAACTCTGCCTTTGGCATAGTGGCAAAGCAGTATACTCTGACTGCCCCCATTACGCCATATATCATCGTAAATTTCATGAAGTAGGAAAGTATCTACTAGGCCATTCTCCGGAGAAGCAATGCACCCGCTTAACATCTGTATGGCATTATGCAGCTTCTGTGCTGTGGCTGATGATGATTGACCATGGCTGATCCTTTTGTAATGTGTTGGATGTAATCGACGCCCCCGCTCTTTACGTAAATATTTTTGTGTCATAGTGGTGATCATTCATTCATTCGTTCGTTCATTCATTCGTTCATTCATTCATTGATTCATTCCTTTAACAACTACCACCACAAATGTGCCGGTGATTACCTTCTTACAGTTACTATCGCTCCTTTTCACAGTGTTGAGTTATTACTGAAAATATCTCATAGTCACGATATATTAGTGGAAAAAGTGCAAAAACATTATCTGTGCAGACTGTGTCCTCAATGTGATCATGCCGTTTGTACTGTCCTATACCCTTAGACTCTGCTCATGCTTTATGATCATCATCATCATCATCATTATCCTGACTACGTCCGCTGCAGGACAAAGGCCTCTCCCATGTTCCGCCAGTTAACCCGGTCCTGTGCTTCCTGCTGCCACAATCCACAATCAGCGTCAAATCCACAATCAGCCCTAAGAGCCCCCTTCACGGTGGTATAGTGCCCCATGAAACCCCCTTCACGGTGGTATAGTGCGCGCCATTCACTTATCACTATGGACAGCCTGGGCACGCATATATGCGCATAGCTACCGAATGGGATGCGCACGTCTGTCAATCGTGATAACTGGACGGCACGCACAATACCATCTCGAAGGCTTGCCGCAGTTCGGGTTTCATTTGACGCAGATAGTACATAGTGCGTCTCCTTGTATTTTATTATCTTGTTTTTATTTGCCCTAATTTCTTTTGTATTTTTGTGCTTTTTCAATACTACTATCACACTGATTGGATAGCCGACTTTGAGATAGGCTACCTTCACATACTGTTTTTGTATATAAATAAAAAAGGTGGGGGGGGGGTTCAGAAGTGAAAGAGACGAGAAAAGACGAAGCGGAGGGAGCGATGCTCTGGGCCGCCTAGGGTGCTCGAATACAACTAAATCTAGATATAAGCACACGTGTATTATTGCATTTCGTTCCCGTCGAAATGCGGCTGCCGTGAACATGAATCGAATCATCAACTGAACTGTACGCATATAAAGTTCGATCTATCTTAGACTACGCCTGTGCTGTGTGGGATCCGTGGAAGGCAAGTGACATGTCCAACTTGGATGTGACAGCCCACATGGCTGTTCGATTTGTCTGCTGTGTTTACACAAGGAGTTTCAATGTTTCAAAAGTAGAAGAAAAACGTGGTTGGTAACTTCTATGTAAACGAAACAATTATCTAAAATTGAAACGTTTTCCCGACGTATTTCATAACCGAACAGGTCCAGTGCACTCGCAATACTTTCGTAAACCGAGTTACGTTTCACAGCGACTTGACCACGCCTTTTAAAGGAAATAAGCTGCTAGGCTAACGCGTTTAAAATGTCATTTTTTTCAGAACGATAAGCTATAGTGGAATCGGTTGACTCCCGAAGTAGCGAAGATCACTTCACAATAAGTATTTTCAAGTTGACTGCTGGGTATCCAGCAGCGCAGTCACACTGTTGCGTAAGGACAAAACTGCACTATAAACCCGCTTTGTATTGCCCACGTATCGATTCGTAAGTTGAGAGTGCATTGCGCTTATTGTAAAGTTGATGTTGCTGGAACCTATTTCTTTATCGCAATATTCACACGGTTGCGTAAAAAAAAAAACTTTACTATAAACCTGCTTCATGTTGGGTATGTCCTATATTACTTCGTAAGTTGACAGTGAATTGCGTTTATGGTAATATTTACGTTGTTGGAATCTGTATTTCTCTATGGTAAAATTGTATCCTATTAGGCACTGTGGGTGCTATGATAAATAAATAAATAAATAAATAAATAAATAAATAAATAAATAAATTGTTTTCAAACCTAACAAGTGTAACGCCTCACCAGATGAGCCACTAGGGCGGTAAAAACGAAGCAGAGAACTCACCTGTGAGCGAGTTACGGGAAATACGGCATACAAATACACTACCGCACGACAGTACCACTATTCCTTTGCCGGTCGTGGGTTTTTTTCCAGAGAGGGCACGCCAACACCGCAAAATGTGCTTCAAAAATCACTGTGAGGTCGTCACGCCGCATTGCTTCGTGTCAGCCTACACATTGTTAACAACTAACCTGTCGTTCGGGGGACGCAACTGTCACTAGAACTGGGAGTGGCACAAGCACATCGAGCGGGAAAGAAGGTTCGCTACTGTGCTGCCTCACCACATTTGCGTACCGTATAACTCGTTGTGCGCGCGTGTGCTGCCGAATGTGCTGTGTTTATCTCTCTTCCTTCTCTCCTCTCCATGTTTCATTTCACCCATCCCCCTCCCATGTGCAGGGTAGCAAACTGGCTGACTATAGGCTGGTTAACCTCTCTGACGTTCTTTTCCTCCTTCCTTCCTTCCTTCCTTCCTTCCTTCCTTCCTTCCTTCCTTCCTTCCTCCCTCCCTCCCTCCCTCCCTCCCTTCCTTCCTTCCTTCCTTCCTTCCTTCCTTCCTTCCTTCCTTCCTTCCTTCCTTCCTTCCTTCCTTCCTTCCTTCCTTCCTTCCTTCCTTCCTTCCTTCCTTCCTTCCTTCCTTCCTTCCTTCCTTCCTTCCTTCCTTCCTTCCTTCCTTCCTTCCTTCCTTCCTTCCTTCCTTCCTTCCTTCCTTCCTTCCTTCCTTCCTTCCTTCCTTCCTTCCTTCCTTCCTTCCTTCCTTCCTTCCTTCCTTCCTTCCTTCCTTCCTTCCTTCCTTCCTTCCTTCCTTCCTTCCTTCCTTCCTTCCTTCCTTCCTTCCTTCCTTCCTTCCTTCCTTCCTTCCTTCCTTTAACTCGTTAAAACTCTCTATATTTGTCATCTTGTACTGCTGTACATCTGGGTAGAGAGTTGTAAATAAAAGGCAAAATAGGAATTTCTTTTCTTGCTTTTACACTTCGATTTAATACGCGTACAAAATCAAATGTAACATCTAAACTGTAAGGCAGAATCAGAAATAATTGGACAAGGAAAGTAAAGGGTCGACAAAGACGGACAAGGAGGTCGCAAGATCAAATCCCGGCCATGGAGCCCGCATGTTAGTGGAGGCCAAATTTTTGAGAGTCATGTACCTAGACATAGGTGCACGTTAAAGAACACCAGGAGTTCAGATTTTCCGCAGCCCTCCCCCACGGTGTCCCTCATAATCATATAGCGGTTCTGGAACGTTGATCAGCAGCAATTAATATTATTACAAATAAATACTAGTTCCACGCTAAGGACAACAAAGGAAGGAAATTGTAGAATCAAGAAAGGTCCAATGCGCAAAAAACCAATGTCAAACTCTTCAAAAACATTCTTTGGTGTTACTTACATGAAAGGATGGTGGTTTTAAAACAAACTTGAAAAAACAATAAACAATACTGAAAGGTGGCTTTTTAGCACACTACGGTTACAATGTAAAGAAGCCAACCAACTTGTATATTGGCTTCTTGGCATGGTTGTATTGCTCTGCTAAAAAAGTAGCTTTATAGTCGAGGTATTCGAAGTGATAATCACTGACCGCGAATGTCAGTGCTTCTGTAAAATAATAATAATAATAATAATAATAATAATAATAATAATAATAATAATAATAATCTTATTTCTACAGTTTTAAGCCCCAAATCCACGGCATAGTTATGAGAGACGCCGTAGTAGAGGGCTCTGAAAATTTGGACCATCAAGCATTGCTTAACGTGCCCCGACATATCAAAGTACAAGGGCCTCCACCATGTCAGCACCATCGAAATGTGACCACCACAGCCGGAATCGAAGTGGCGACCTTCCAGTCAGCCGGAGCCGATTCCCCCCAACCACACGGCGGACTGTCATCTACGATAGCACGCGTATTTCACAGCGAAAGAAACACCAAATGAAATCTTGCTGTTTGTTGGCGTATAAAGTTGGATATACATTTCAGTGCTAGCGGTCAAGGGCGAAAATTGAAAAGTGGCGTAAAAATTGCGACGTACTAGTAGAGTCCTTACAATCGTCAGCAAAACGATCGCTCCGATGCGTGACCCGAAGTATTTTGATTAATGGCCACCGCAAAGCGCTGAGCGGTGTTGCCGAGATAATACATCGGTATGCTTGAACAAATGTACGGGTAACGCGATGCTCGCGTCAGCCAGACTATTTTATAAGACACGCTGTGGAGCGTTAGTGTAAAGCTTGATAACGACTGCACGTCTCGCTACTGTCCTTGTGGTCTGGTGAGGAATCGTTATCGATGAAAATTTGCCAGCTAATCACAAAAAAGTCATTATTGGCAAACGCCATATATGGAATCACTGCTTAGTCATACGGAAGCATCAGGGCGAAAACTAAACAATAGTTTACAGCAAGTGAAAGCGTAATAATTGGAGTACTCACTTTAAAGGGAGGAAGATGAATTCGCACTGCAGTGAACATGCACACTGGTAAATTCACGAAGATTATTATTTATCAGTTGTTTTAGCAAAAAAAAAAAATCAAGCCAGAAATAGCTGTAAGCAAGCTTTTCAGTGATCTTTTTTTTTTATCCGCCACGAATCACTTCGCGCATCCTGATTACGAGTAATATCTCATTATTATTTGTATAACTTGCTGAAACTTTGTTAAACGTAATGAAATGTTTTCAGGCGTACCTATTTTCCAACCCAATTTTGCCAGTAGGAAAAGCTCGATCTTTATTTAGCACAAATAGAATAAAATAAATAAATAAAGTTTGAATGACTTGAAGAGAGAAAAGGAAAGGGGGGCATGGTTGCCACGATGGCCAAATCACCTATGCGTACAGACGGGAACTAGCCCGAATAAGTAGGTTAGATTCATGGGCCCGGTGATTTGATAGCGATGATGATGAAACGACAAAAAAAAAGTTATTAATGGCATCTATTAGCTCTGAATAACCTTCGAGAATACCAGGTGCGAAATATTCATTCATCGTCACTCAATCCGCCATGCTTCTCAATAGTAACGTAAAATTCACACGTAAAGCCGCACAATTACATTTATTTAAGCTTTCAAACTAACGTAAAAGAAGCGCATCAAGAGTACGTCACAACAGGACAAGACACGTTTGATCTTCTATAACATTAATGAAAGTCCTGGTTAATCAATAAGGTAAATAATACAAATGTGCATGAAGCGCATAGATTTATTTGCATTACTTGTATCTACATCATCATTCCTTTTCTTTTGTCGTCTTCGTTGCGTGGCTCTCAGGTGTGTCATTTCCACGCCAGTGAGAAGAAAAAAAAAAAAAACGCGTTGCGCATAGGTTGGCTTCACCTTATAAAAACAGGCTTAATTGTACTGCGTGAAAAACGACTTACGGTAACACTACTCGTTGGAGAGACGCTTGGTATTCCTCGTACTGGCTCCAGAGCAGCTTAGAGAACGCGTTGCCTGTAACAACAGAAAGGAAAAAAAAACACCACGTGAGGCTCTGCGACAGCCTTTTATGTGCCAAAGACAAATACAAAAGGACGCTTTCAAAAAAGACAACAAGTGTTGAAAACAAACACCACAGTAGGTTGTAGATTAAAGAGGCTTGCGGGGTTGTAAAATTAGTACATTAAATAAGCTGTGAAACTTGTACAATCGCGATCAATGCACTCTTTCCAAACAAAATTATTCTAAGGCTACGTTGTAGCTGCCTACCCTGCACGACAGCCATAACGTGCAAAAAAGCCCACTCTCAAATTTAGCCGACTTTTTAACATTTTAGTCGTGACATGATTGAAAATCTCACCTTTTTTTCCTCCCTGACATCTTGCTCTTATTTGCAATCATATGCACGCATACGAAGTATAGAACATACTTCTTTGAAGTTTAAAAGTCTGAGCTTTCTGCTACATGGACACTGTTCACCACGTAGAAAAGAATTTGTCCAAATACAACAACTGGCGAAGGTCACATTTTCTTTGTTAGCGAGCTGGTCAACTAACCTCATTGCTCTCTTAATGTAAATGGGTTCTGTGGAAACCAGCAAGGTGGCGAAAGGGTTAATAAAGAGAAAGATGACAGCTATTCACTTGTGGCAAGAGCGACCGCCCTGAAAAGGCGTTGGTCTTGGGTTCGAACCCCGGAGAGGACGAATTTTCGGCAACTGAAAAGCTTTTCTTTCCAAGAAATTCGTATTAATTTCCTTGTGGCCTTGTGCTACAAACGGCTGATTGTCTTCCTTCCCTTTATTAACTTGTTCCTCTCAGTAGAGGCTGCAGTTTACAATGCGTCAATAAGTTCTACCTTTGATATATGAACGATAAGCTAACAAAAGCTCTTTCTCCGCGCCTGTTGAATTTTTTAAACCTTCTCTCGACCAATGAACAACAACAAAAATGTACCAAATTTACCGCAATTTTTTCTTTGACGGATTTGTAAACGTTTTATTTTTCAACACAACAGTACCCTCTGTTTTAATTCAGTGACGTTTTTTTTTTTAGTTCACACCATACGTAAATAGGTGGTTTGTAGAATGGTTCACTGCACGGCTTACCTGTCTTGCAAAAAAAGCTCAATTTAAGGCTCGACACATCAGGAAAATGATGGACAAGATACTAGATAACACAAAAGGCGAAAAACACACATGAATAGTGGTTTCGTTCCAGCAACTCCTAAAGCAGAAAGTCTTTCCATGGTCCGCCTCGAAGCAAGACGATGCACCAAGACCAACGCCAGGAGACACAAGGACGAGACCCAATTGGTACAAAATGATACGAGCGCCTGTCTGGTGTCCGGAATGGCTATTACTCAGAGCTGTTGTAAGACTAGGGGTCGTCAAATTATATTCTCAGACGATGATGAAGACATTATATAGGGTTCAGTGGCGCCAGGCCCAGTTTTGGCCAAACAAAAACAGTACTGATTTGTGCATTCATTTCTTTTGTTTTACACGCGCTTTCTTTTCGCTAAGGCGTGGAGCCAACCAAGTTACACGCAGTGTTCTCAAAAGGGGCAAAATAACGAAAAGAGAGAAATAAAGGGCGCAAGATGGACGTGCGTGTCCAGTGGCAGGAATCGCAGCTGTATGAGATACGATGTATATCATCGGCATAGGTTCGCTGTGCAACATATTTTTCTTCTTGACAACTATAGTGGTCATTGCTTCGGTTGTTTGAGAACGTCATGACGACTACGGTTGTAAACGGTCGTAAACACGTTAACTCGCTCACGATCTGCTGGAGCGCAAATTTGACCTCCACCCTCTAGAAAATCTAGAGAGGTATTTTTTTATATATAAAGGGACATATACTTGCCCTTAAAGCACGATAGGTACGTTGATCATGACCAACTGAGAGCATCTTTTTCTAAGCGATAAAAAAACAATAAATAAAAGAATAGACAAACAAAAAAGTGGGTAAACCGTGACACGAAGCAAAGCGCTCTGTCTCCATGTTACTGCGCATGCACATATGTAATACGTTACCGAAAGTATCCAGCTGTATCTGTCACTCTTGGACACCCTGTTGAGTCGCATTTGCGGCTTTAGCCCCAGTAGAGCTAGCAGCCACGCTGAGAGCATATAATAAGCAAATATAATTCTGATTATTTACGCCGTCGAGGGGCCAAAAGTACAGCGCTGTTGCTTTTCCGGCCGCCTGTTGGTCACCCATACAAAACCCAAGTCCGGTTGCATCCTTCTCACGACCGCATTACGCATAGCCCGAATGAGGTACGAATGCGGCAGCTTTCGCACCACCGCGCAATCGCCAATGCGAAGCGACGATGCCTACTGGCGTCAACTGCCCCCGAGGCCTCTTCTTCTTTCTATTTTTCGCAACAGCCGACGTGTCCAGGCCGAGTTGCAGCCTAAAGCGTCGTCCTCTGACGTCGTCGACGATTAGTGGACTCATTCGTTGCGCGGCTGCCCGCGGCGTCTGTTGCAAAAGAGCGGCGGATCGCCTTGGCGGGCGAAGCAGATTGGATGAGATTAAGCAAGACGGATCCGCGAGTTAGTGGGGGCCACTCGCGAGGCCGCTTAATCGCCACCATCCGAGTTAATTTCTCAAATCTGTTATCGAGAGCTACGCGTATTGTGGTAGGCTCCTCCAAAGACCCCCCCCCCCCTCCAAAGAGAGAGAAAGAAAGAGAGAAAGAAAGAGAGAGAAAGAGAGAGAGAGAGAGAGAGAGAGAGAGAGAGAGAGAGAGAGAGAGAGAGAGAGAGAGAGAGAGAGAGAGAGAGAGAGAGAGAGAGAGAGAGAGAGAGAGAGAGAGAGAGAGAGAGAGAGAGAGAGAGAGAGAGAGAGAGCTCTTCACGCTTTGGCGCAACCAATTCTTTCTTTTCCTGCGCTGGAGACGGTCTCTCCACTACTTGCTGTGGGTGAACAAGTAACGTACCCCCCTCTTACGCTGCTAAGCTTTACCCTCCTTCTCCTCTTCCTCGTGCCTCTCCTCTCTCCGCAATCCATTTTCGGTTGGACGTCACACGTCACGACCCCCTCGCCGGTGAATGCGCCTTGCAGTCGAACTGCCGAAGCTGCGTAGTGTCGATCGGTTCTCGAATGCCGTTTATGATGACGGGACGCGAAACCCGTTTTGACCCGCATCGACGAGCTGCAGTCCCGTGCGATTGCAATTACGAAACTTAAACGGCCCTGCAGGCTCTCACCTTACGTCTTTCTCGTTTGTTCGTTTCGCGAATACACTTGGCCGCGAAAATTGCTAGCAAATGTAGTTTCTGTACAGAATAGACGCAAATGCAGCTGCTTCTGTGCGTGAACTTTTCTATTCGATTGTCGTCGCACGGGAATGAAGTGAAAAAGAAATCGATCAAGCGGATTGATGGTATTTTCTGTTATGCGCAGAGCTTGCATATTCATCATTCAATTATTTATTAACAGCACACAGGCACAATCACTAACCTTTTTTTTTTGTCTCTTACTTCACGATTGTAACGCATAGAAGAGCAAAGCGAATACAGCTTAGAATAGATTAAAAACGAAAGAGGAATTGAATGCCCAGCCAATAAGTTGCATTTCATAACCGTTTGCGTGAGCAGTTGCAAAAATAACGGCTGCGTTCTCAGATTGATCAATCCTATGCCTGATCGATCCTGAAGGTTGTTTTCGACTTCTCAGATACTGTCTGCGCGAGTCCTTTTAAGAAGCGTGACACAGTAATCGACCCAAGAGCGGAAGAATACGATTTGTAACGACTGTAATGGTAACAATCGCGCGTACGTGCACTTCATTATTACGTTCGACCAAGAAAATGAAAAAATAAAAAAAATATAACGATACACGTAAATCTTCGGTGAACTGGGACTTGTTCTCAACCAACGGTGACGTAAACAATAAGAACAAGACGTTTACGAAAAACATCGTTTACACGTTCGTCGGTAAACTCACTTGTCAGTGGCCACTCCGTGGAGCTCGTTGAGACTCATATTTGTCCAATGAGTAAAGCATGGACCATGTCAAACTCATTCGATTTGCATTGAAGATGAGCATGATTGCCTATCAATTTAAATGTAGCCTAATGCTGTGCCATTTAGGTGAGGGTTACATACACATGTCTGTGGTTTGCTACGATAGAAAATATACGTAGTACCACTGAACTTGCTTCAAAATTCAAACGCTGATTTAGATTACTGGAAGCTTATGCACCTACATAAAGAAGTCAATTCGGGAATTCGCATCGACTGATCCATGCGAGAATATGCAGTCGCTAATATAACTTCGAAGGCGCTACGCAAACTATTCTTCTTGAAATGAACTCTAGCGCTCTCAACAACGCCAACGAAGCTGCTAGCTTACACATCATTCGTAAGACCAGTTTTAGAATATGCAAACACTGTCTGGTTTCCGTATTCACTGACTAATATAACCAAACTAGAAGCAATACAAAGGAAAGCTGTAAGATTTATTTACAACAAACATAGACGCACAGATTCGCCAACACATCTTTTAACTCAGTCACGTTTACAAACGCTGTCCACAAGAGCAAAACACGCTCGCTTAAAATTCCTTTTCCAGCTAGTAAAAAATAACTACAAGATAGATTCATCCAAACACCTTTCATTTTCACAGGCTCGGCAAACTCGCAATAAACATGCGTGCACGTTGTCAGAATACGCATGTAGGAACGACACGTTTAAGTACTCATCCTTCCTGCGCGCGATAGCAGAATGAAACCAACTTGATGCCACTATCACAAACTCCCAATCGCTATCAGAATTTATTGCACAGATAGAAAAAAAAAAAACTGGGCGTGCATAACAGTTTGTACGCATGCAGGCGCACCGGTCCAGATCTGCTGTTCGTTAGTTAAAGCAACACCTTTTTCAATGTTCCTTTCACAGTAGTATATATATAGCTATTTTTGAAGTATGCTTTCAGTGCTTGCTACTCCTGTCACAACTGTTCCATTTATGTTTTCCCTCACGATACCAATGGTAACATAAGTTCCTTTCTTCAGTCATGTATTTCATTTCTATCGCCTTTCGGCATGGTTTCAGCTCTGTATAATGGCTATAACTTGCTTCGTATCTTGTGATTATTGCATACATTGTGTATTAATAACATAATTAACGTTTAACTTCTGTACTGCTCAATGGTTATATGATCCTCATGTCCTGTTATTATGCTTGCATGTTTTTACGTCTACATCCTTTTTTTGTGTGTGTGAAAAATTACTGTATTGCCCAACTGCCACGCTCTCGAAGGAGAGTAGCAGTATTGTAAATAAATAAATAAATAAATAAATAAATAAATAAATAAATAAATAAATAAATAAATAAATAAATGCCACGTCGACAACGACTACAGCAGCAGTAACAAGAACCTCAACAAGAAAAAAAAAATAAAACAGTTTGGCACACTTTATTTATTGTTATTACATTTTTACGACCCATTTGACACAGAGAACACATTTCGTAAGATTTATAGTATCCTGGACAAAAAAAAATATTTTACAATCAAACACATGCATACAGTTCCTAATGCTACGTCTACCCTGCTGGCGTTTTTTTTTTGGGGGGGGGGGGGTAGGGGTGGGGGGATCCGCGTTAACGAGGCCACCGAATCCTTAAAATAAACTTCTTCCTCCTCTTACTGTGTAAGAAAAAAATTGATATTAGATGAGCGTAATAAAGTAAATAAAGCAAACTCACAAAAGTCTCTGATATATAGGCTCTCTACAATGACGAATGCAGTGGAACGAGCTCCCGTCGTCTTAAGCGCATGATTCTTAATCGTGAGCCCAGAAATGACGCCGATATACCACGGCCTTCCTTTGCGTTCTTATACCGCACGCTGCTCGACAACCGACGGAGTAAGAAATTATGCGCCCTGTGCGCGTCCTTTTCTTCTCGCGATATCCCAGTTTCCACCACATTTGGTTGTTTTATGTTCTCCCCCCCCCCCTCTCCTTGTTCCAATAAGCGCACGTGCTCTCTGACCCCTCGGCTGCAGATCATGTCATCATCTCCCGGAAAAAAACAGTCACCCCCCTCCCCCGCCCCAGCGTTGCATAGAAATGGGGCTACTTTAAGCTCGCGAACATTTCAGCAACCACACAGCACACGCAACACAACACCTGCGGTACGACGTCGAATGCTGTTTGCTACGCTCAGCCACGCCGCACAAAGCGTACGCTCTCGTGGCGTCTGCTCTAGTGACTTATTTACCGAACGCCACAAGCATCGCGCCGGCCAGCGTCGGCGGGTGAACACCCGCTGTTTTTTACCTTCTTCTTCTTGTTGATCGCCTTTGCAAGCAGTGAGCTTCTATATAAGCCTACGTATTCGTGAGTGCGGTACGTTGGCACTCGAAAAAATAAACATCGAGACGAAGCTGCTCGACATTGACCACGAAGTCGGAATGCCGTGTCATCAATCGTGAGGCCCCCGGCGTGCGGCGATCTCGAATCGCGAACGACCATGCCGACGCTAGAGACCCAGTGCTGCTTCCTTCGCGTTTTCGGGCTGCCCCGCCTACAGAGCCACTGCCCATTGAAGCTCGTGGACGTATACTCTACAGTTAATCCCGTCTGTTAATCTGTGTGTGTTCTTATACACAGAGTGCGTGCGTGCCATCTTAGGACTAAACAATAACAATCTGTAGTAATATTCACAACTTGGGATACAACAGTGCTAAAGAAAGAGAGAGAAAAAGAAAAGTAAATACGCTCGGACCAGGATCGAAATCAAAAGGCCTCAAATTCATAACTTAATTTTGCAATTGGCAAGGCGTCTTCGATAATGACATCCTAAGCATAAAAATGGCTGAAAATTTCGTCTTCATAAAAATGATAGTCTAAGATATCATCGTCAACTCACGCTCAAAAGAATACGGAGAGACCGCTTCTTCTCGTCCCTTACGTGTTTATTATATGCTGAACATTTTGTGCTTCCCTGAGCTTCTACTTAACATGCAGCTTCTTCACAGCTTCCAACGCGTTCACCAAGAGGTAAGTGGTATCCAGGTAGAACTACTTTTTCTGTTGATAGCGATGACTGTATACGACATAATGGCGGTTTCGGTCACGTCCATGGGCATGCACCCTCCGTTGTGGTGAAGTGTGCAGTGTACGTAGATCATGCGGATGTGGGCCCTACTTGGAGAAAACTTCCAACAAATATAGACATGCGGATAAGCGCACGCGTGAGGTAGCCGAAGATTGTTTCATTAGAGAGAGACGTAAAGATGCAAGGAAAGGCAGGGAGGTTAACCAGACGCACATCCAGTTTGCTACCCTGCACTGGGGAAGGGATAAAGGGGAGAAAAGAGGTTGCAGAGAGATGTAAATCCAATAACAAGTGCATAAGTTATTCATCTATCACTCTTCAAGATGAAGAATATAACTCCCTGTTAGATAAGGCATGAAGCGTGTTGTGCTGTAACACATGTGCCCATGCGCACAGTTTCGATGACTCATTGTCTCCTATATATGTCCTTTCTTTTTCCAAATAAATTTCAGTTGAGAGTTCAGCGCTGTGTCCCTTCTCTGTCCGTATCTAACCCGTCGCGCTGTAAAACATTCCACGATTCCACCATGTACATAACGCAGACTCAACTGCGTCGCAAACCCAATCCAAGAAAAATGTACGCACATCTATAGCGAAACTCGCGTCAGAAGCTGTGCGAAGCGAAGAACGGTCGATTTTATAGGCGAATTGGTGATTGAGGATTCGTCAAAATACGACGAACGCGCAACTACCCAGGGACACTCGCTCGTCCCTCTTTTCCAGTGTTTTTGTGTATAGTTGTGCGCTTCTATTTCACGTAACAAGAAGCGACGAAGCGTTTTTTTTTTTTTTTCAGCGGAAGCTCTTATGAGGGTCGCGTGTTCCGTTGCAAACTGGCCATATAGGCATACTTGATGTCAGGAGAAGAATCACGTTAATATGAGTAATGAAGCGCTTTAGAAGACCAAGTTATCAACCAGGATTCATACAATGCGAATCGATTGCGTAACGAGTGGGACGTCGAATACAGCAACTCATTACACAAGCTTCAGGCGTAATTTTTCATCACCGTCAGTCACAGCATAAGACTGCTGAGCCGCAGGTCGCGGGAAAAAATCGCGCCTGCGGCGACTGCATTTTCGATGGAGGCGAAAATGTTGTAGGCCCGTGTGCTCAGATTTGGAAGCACGTTAAATAACCCCAAGTGGTCGAAATTTCCGGAGCACTCCACTATGGCGTCTCTCAGTCATATGGTGGTTTTGGGACGTTATACACCACACATCAATCATCAGTCTCACCATAAAAAAATTGCACAGAATAGCTTGCAAGTTTGTAGCGCGTACAACGCTTCTTCGAAAAGTGATGAAGGATGGCGTGGTGAATATTCTTGAACAACGTTTTAAAATTTCAACTTGAAATTCTCGGGCGATCCCCGAAAGCAGCTACGTACCATAGATTGAAGGAAAATCAACACAATTATTGCCTCCCTACTACTTACAAAAATTATGATTTTTGGCGTACTGGGTACCCTGTAAATGCGTTTGTACGGTTATCCAAAGAGTGCTAAAAAAAAGGCTCTGAAAGGCTGCTCGTCCAGCTTTCGCTGTAATAGTGCTGCGTCATCCGCGCTGGCGAGAATTGGGCCGCAGTGCCATGAATACAGTGAACTAGTATATATCATGAACTCGGGGTGGTTAAAGGTGGGAAGTAGACACGAAGCGCAAGCCGTAAGAAAGTGTGCATGTGCCTCCTCTCGTTCAGTCCTTGGAATGTCCGCTGGATGGCGGTGTTCCTATATAAGGAATATACCATGAAAACATGCGAGATGGTGGTACTTGGAGTGTTGAATAGGTGGACGAACGGACACACAGAGAGATGCACGGATGGACGCACGGATGGCTGCACGGACGGGGGAACGCATAGACGGACGCAGGAGCGGATGCATGGACGAAAGCAGGGACGGACGCACAGATGAACGTGCGGACGTACGCACGGACGGGCGGATGGACGCATGGGCGGCCACACAGACGCACGCATGGATGGACGGAAGCAAGAACGAATGGACGGACGGATGCTTCGCCCCACTATCCATCATTCACTCCGTGGATATGCTGCCATTTTTTTTTAAATATGAATGAGGTACGGCGAGTGCGACGTACATTGCTGTCCCAGGTGAATGCTATACGTAAAGGTCATTTTCTCGAGTGTGTGATGAGTAACTCTCACGTGAGAAATTCTGCATGGGCCATCAAGTTGTTGCGACAGCTTTTTGCCTAAGTGTTCATCCAGATTGTTTTGCTGATTATTATATTGAATTGAATTTTATAATGTATTGGATGCATTTCATATCATGCGTGGTGCTACTGAATGAAGCATGAATTAATGGTATCGAAATGTTCGCAAGACAGAATCGTAGCCGATCCAGTGGTGCTGCACAAGTTATCAGCCATGGCGGCCGTCCGACGGCAAACGAGCACTTTCCAACAAAAAGCTGCGTGATTCGGCCACTGCATTCTGAATGCACGACGCGATCACTTCGCGTGACTCGGTTACCCTTCCGGAAGTCACGACAGTTCTTCTTCAACAAACGCAATGTAGTTGGATCACTGATGATACCATTCCAAAACACCGGTCTTCCGTTAACGAAGACGCGCCCAGGCATTTAGGTAGTTGCGTGATAGCACCGATACGAACACATTAGATTAGCCTTCCGCTCTGCGTTCCTTCAGATCATTTCGCTTTCCATTCGAGATCCGCGAGTGTGCAGCCAACTATCGACTAATTGCCGAGGCGTGTCACTGATTGATTTGACATGTGGGGTTTAACGTCCTGAAATCACCACATGATTACGAGAGACGCCATAGTGGAGTGCTCCGAAAATTTCGACCACCTGGGGTTCTTTAACGTGCACCCAAATCTGAGCACGCTTGTCGAAGCGTATCGATCGGATATCGTTTAGCCTGCCCGTATAACCAGGAGTAAGTTTAGATGATATGCCGTATGGACACGTAACACACGTCAATCCGTTATACGGGTAGCGAAATAAAGAGTTGCGTGACCCAATCGCTTTCGTTGGCGGCTCATATCTGCAGCCGACACGAGGGATCGCCATCGACGTTACGAGCGAGCGTGAGTGTTATTTCTCGTCCTTCCACGCGACCGGTTCTCAGTCACGAGAAATCGGCTGCGTGCGGCGAGCAGTGGGTCCCGTATGGCATTGCATGCCAGAGTCGCCATAGGCTATGCATTAGCATGCACTCTCTGCATCTGGCCTTACGAAATCGACAACACTCATTGCACTAACCAGACTCCAGTGTCTAATACCGCTGTCACACGGCCACCACCAAACTCCGTTGAACACCGTCAACGTAAATCTCCCCTAGGGGGTTCGACGGAGATGGAGTTGTAGCAGTGTAACACGGCAATGACAAGGTTGTAACAGTTGCCGCGAGGGGGCTCAGCTGGCGCTGTTTGATTTTCAGAAAAGTATTCTAATTTGATCCCTATTCATTTTTTGTGAATCCCCGTTATGCGGTTTTTACAAAAAAGCACTATAGGTATGCGACTAACAAACCATTATAAATAATGTCAAATAAAAACGCATTCGCTAAATGTAGCAATGCTGCTAGTGACGCTGGCCACATTGTGCTTTTAGTTGTTTTGTTGCCTGTGTACATGCCCGGTACGAAAGTTCTTATGCTTCCTTGCCTCGTGAGCGCACATTTTGTGTTCTTCAGCCATGAGTGACAAAGCGGACTACGTCAGGAAGTGGCGCGATATTGCGCTGGTAATGACGTTGATCGGCTGGCGCCGGCCGGCCCGACTCGCGAGGCACGGTGTGTAGGGCATCGGTGTTGAAAGTAAGTGAACTCTGGCGGGCGTAAATATATGTAAACAAACACGCGTTGTGAATGAGTACTACAACGAAAGAGCGTTTAAGATTGCCAAAATGTATTATTCTTTCACAGCGGCCACTTAGTGCTCGAAATTTTTCTCTGACCTCTAGACTGCTGGGGATGAGAGTATACCTCGTTTCGCTGCGAAGGGAGATCGTTGAACGTCCTTTGCGAAATGCTCCGTTCACCTTCGTTTGCGTAAGGGTGGCCGTGTAACACCGACCGCATATTCGTTGTCGTAAAGACGAGGGAGTTAAACGGTCTTCACGGGTGCCCGTGTGACAGGGGTATTAAAATGCCCCGCCACGGTGGTCTAGTGGCTAAGGTACTCGGCTGCTGACCCGCAAGTAGCGGGATCGAATCCCGGCTGCGGCGGCTGCATTTCCAATGGAGGCGGTAATGTTGTAGGCCCGTGAGCTCAGATTTGGGCGCACGTTAAAAAACCCCAGGTGGTCGAAGTTTCCGGAGCCTTCGACTACGGCGTCTCTCATAATCATAGGGTGGTTTTGGGACACTAATCCCCACGTATCAATCAATCAATCAATCAATCCAGTGTCTAAAAACGATGTTTTTTTCTTAATATTTAGTTGATTACCTTCTAACAAACATTTCTGTCGTTGCCAAGGTACTAATGATAACAGGGATGAATAAAAAACGTGCACGCTTTCCTTCTTTCTTTTTTCAGTCATGTTGGCATAATTAGATCTACATGATATCCCAAAGCTGAGGATATAGGAGGAAAAAAAGGTTCCCCGCCTCGATCGAAGGAAACTTCCGGATTAGGGTTGAGTGAGTGAGTGAGTATGAACTTTATTAAGGTCCTGAGAGGAAAGAAAGCGGTGCCGAAAGCCCCGCCATCAATCCGGCGGCTCCACCCAGGTCGGGACCGGTAGACAGAGTCTCTCGGCGACGGCCCGGGCCCTCTGGACAGCCTTGAGCTGGGCGATGAGCTCTGTGCTTCGAAGGGCGGAGTCCCAGGAGGACTGGTCAGAAAATTCTGTACCCACGTTGGCAGGGCACAACCAGAGCATGTGGTCGAAATTGTTATACTCGTTTCCACAGTGTGGACATGCAGTGGAAAAGTCCGGATTAATCCTGCTTAGTGTCGTTGGTGTGATGTATGTGCGTGTCTGCAATTGTCTGTAAGTGATTGCTTGTGCTCTGTTCAGATCTCTGTGAGGAGGAGGAAAAGTTCGACGTTCTAATCTATGATGTGAGGTGAGTTCGTGATATGATACAAGTGGGTCTTTGTAATCGAGGTTCCTGCAGGCTGCATTTAAGCGAGGGGGCGAACCACTGACGCGGAAAGTGAGCTCTCGCGCCAGTGTGTGTGCCCGCTCGTTTGGGTTGCCAGCAAAGCCGGAAATGTTTCCCATGTGGGCTGGGAACCATGCGATGTGTGTAGACCGAAAGTTTTCCTCCTTCGTCTCGTGGTTGAAAAGCCTGTTAACGACCGCAGCTGCCTTCGAAGAGACTAGGGCCGCCGAAAAAGTTCTTATAGCTGTTCTAGAGTCCGAGTAAATGACAGAGGCTTCAGTGCAGCTTCGAAGGGCTAGCGCAATGGCTATTTCCTCTGCTTCGTGGGTGAAGTTGGTAACTACCGTGGCTGCGTTGACGAGCGAGCCGTGGGCGTCCACCACAGAGACTGCATAGGCACCTCGATTCCAATATTTTGCGGCATCAACGAAGAGGACCTGCGTATCGTTGCACATGATCTTGGCGAGTATTGCCTTGGCTCTCGCTTTTCTTCGTCCTTCATTGTGGGTTGGGTGTATGTTTCTGGGAATCGGGTCAACTGTTATCGCTTTCATGGCTTGTGTGCAAAGTTGGGACTTTTCTGGCGGCATGAAGAAAGGCTGAAGACCGGCTTCAAACAATATCTCGTTGCCCGCCTTTGAGAGTGAGAGCCGACTAATCTGTGCATGCCGCTGTGCCTCAAAGAGTTCGGTAGCTGTATTATGCAGGCCCAATTGTAAGAGTCGTTCCGTACTAGTGTTGCGAGGGAGGCTCAGGACCCTTTTCAATCCTGTTCGAATTAATGTATCAATTTTGTTGAGCTCTGTCTTCTTCCAGTTGAGGAAGGGGGCGGCGTAAGTCACGTGGCTGATGAGAAAGGCGTGAAATGCTTTCATGAGGTTGTCCTCTTTCAGACCAGCCCTTCTACTGTTGACCCTTGATAATACCCTGGTGAAGTTGAAGACACTTTTCTCTATACGTTTGAGGGCCTCCGCGTTGTCACCGCTGTAAGCACCAACTACCATGCCCAGGACCTTGATTGTGTTACATATTGGGATATTACCTCCGTCCTTGGTGTGTAGGTGAACGGGGAGGGAGCTAAGGAGCTGTCCCTTTCTGGGGCCGTGTTTACACAGAAGGAGCTCTGATTTGCTCGTAGATAGCTTCAGCCCCGTATTTTGTAGGAAAGCTTGTGTGGTGTCTAGGGCATGTTGTAGGTTCTGCTCCAGGGAGCCTAGTGGGCCACTTGTGGACCAGATGGTAATGTCATCTGCGTAAATCACGTGTCCTACCCCATGAACTTTCGAGAGTCGGTTCGCCAGATCGTGCATTGCGATGTTGAAAAGAAGTGGCGAAAGCACTGACCCTTGGGGGGTGCCGACGTTTCCCAGCTTGTGCTTACGGCTTCTGATTTGTCCGATGTTTATGGTAGCCGTACGGTCCGCCAAAAACGATCTGACATAGTTGTGAAATTTTTCTCCGAGATGTAAACTGGAGATTTCGTTGAGGATATGTTCGTGCCTGACCGTATCGAAGGCCTTCGTTATGTCGAGCGCCAGGATGCCCTTTACGTCCCGTGATTTATTGTCTATCACAGCACTCCTGATAAGGAGCATGGCATCTTGTGTTGATAGTGATTTTCGGAATCCTATGAGATTGTGGCGAAAAAGGCTGTTTGCTTCGATGTGCTCTGCAATTCTATTGTGAATGACATGTTCGGCGACCTTTCCGAGGCACGAAGTAAGGGATATTGGTCTCAAGTTCTCGGCATGGAGCGGTTTTCCGGGTTTGGGGATGAGAATTATATTGGCAGTTCGCCATTCATCCGGTACGCGGCCCGCCGTCCATACCTCGTTTATTTTCTTTGTAATGATTTGTATGGCTTGGTTATCTAAGTTTCTGAGAAGTTTGTTAGTTAATCCGTCTGGACCAGGGGCCGAGCGGCCGTTAAGGCCATGAAGGGCGTGCACAATCTCTGAGACCTCGAATGGACGATCCAGTGAGCGTTGAGGTGTCCCCTTGTACTCGCATGCCGGGTCGTCCCAGGGGACTGATTTGCTTTCTGTCGGCAGGTATATGTCTGCCAGGGTGTTAGCAAAGTCCTGAGGACTAGTGCCTTCAATCGTGTGCAGGTGGACGAGTCTGTCGAGCATTATTCGAGCATTGCTCTTGGTCGGTTTGTTGCTGTCGGCGAATAGGTTTTTGAGGAGGCTCCACTTGCTTCCCCGTCTCATTTTACCATCCGCCTCATTACAAACCTCATCCCATTGTTGCGCACTCAGCTCTCTGGAATGTTCTTCGATTTTTTTGTTTATTTCCCTTAGTTTAGATCGCAGCCTCCTGTTTAGCTTCTGCTTTTCCCATCGTCGTCTTAGCGCATTCTTCGCCTCCAGGAGGTGTGCGAGTCTGGAGTCCATGACTGGAACCTCCAGGTCCAAGGTTATTTCTTTAGTGGCTTTTGCCACCGTACTTTTCAGATTTTCCAGAAGCTCTTCAAAGGTTTCCCCTTGGCTGTCCTCGCTACCCCTTATTCTTCGGAAAAGGTCCCAGTCGACGTATCTGTACGTCTTAGGTGGAGCGGGTGTGATACGGACGTTGATTTCTAAGATGAAATGGTCGCTGCCAAGGTCCTCTTGCAGATTGTCCCATGACCCTTCCGCGTTTCCGAGGAACGTCAGGTCGGGGGTGGTGTCTCGCTGAACAGAATTGCCTCTGCGTGTCGGAAACCTTGAGTCCGTGATTAACTTCAAGTTGAGGTTGTTTGCACACTCCGCAAGGTTAAGACCTTTCCTGTCATTGGTACTGTAGCCCCAAACGTTGTTGTGCGCATTGAAGTCGCCGGCAACGATCAACGGCCGGTCCTTGGCTTGCGACACCGCCGATGACAGGAGTTTGGTAAAGTTCCTGAGTCGGTCGGTCGGAGAACTGTATACGTTCAGTATGTAAAGGTGAGCTTTAAGAGTTCGACTCGGAATGATTTCTGTTATCATGGATTCCAGGCCTTTCTTGTATGTCGGGGTGTCCCTTTCCATAAAGCTGATGTCCTTACGGATGAGGGTGGCAATGCCCCTGGCTTGTTTGAAGTCGGGGTCCAGGGTTGGCCTGGAAACCCTGTACCCCGAAAAGGACATGTTTTGAATGTACTTTTCCGCCCCGCACTCCTGTAAAATGATGACATGTGGTTTTTCTTTACATGATCGTACTAATTGCGTTAGGTTAGCTTTCTTTTTGTTGAATGAATTACAGTTCCATTGCCAGATCTTGAAAAATTGTGGTGTGCTATCCATGGTGCTGACTTGGCATGACCCCCTGTGTGTTCGCTTCACCTATTGGACCTGGTGGCTGAGGGGATGTCGGCAGCGCAGGTTGGGGTCCCTGGGAAGACATGGACCCCGGGTCCGGCGTGGGAATTCTTCTCGTGGCTCTGGGTTGAGCAATTGGTCTTTCCAGTCGATCGAGTCTACCGCAAATTTGTATGAGTGCCTCTTTAATGTCGGCAATTGCTGATTGGAATTTACTGAACTTACTCTTCGTCTTGCGGTGCTTTTTGGCTTTGTTGTCACTAGCTAAGGCGTTAGAAGGAGCTTCGCTGACGTCGGACATAAAGTCGTCTACGTCTGATGTGTCGTCATCTGTCTCGGTGTTTACGGCTCTGCGTTTATTTGGGCTACATGATGCGACCACAGATCCTGATGATTGAGGGATGGGTGGCGGTGTGTCTTTTAGGATACGTCCTTCTAGCCTGGCGAGAGTTGCCTTCAGTTCAGCTAGTTCCTGTTTGAGTGCTTTGTTTTCCCGTTCTAATGTGTGTATTCGTGGATCTGCCACATGCTCTGGCTGTACCTTACCTTGCTTTGAAGTTGTCGGTGTTGTCGGTGCAGAGCCGCTGTCGCGAACCATGTCGGCCCAGGTCATTTTCTTGCCAGGACATCTCGACCAGGATCGGCCCCTGGAGCAAGAGCGCCCGCTGGATTGAGAGTGCGCTGTGGAACGGGAGCGCCGTCTGGAACGGGTGCGCCGTCTGGAACGGGAGCGTCCTCTGGAACGGGAGCGTCCTCTGGAACGAGAACGCCCTCTGGAGCTGGAGCGCCGCTTGGGAGTGGAACCATCTGCCATCTCCGGTTGCATGTCCGCGAGGTCGTTAACCTCGTAAGCGTTGGCTTCTTTCTCGGAGCGGTGGCGTCTTTGTCTTCGGCGTCGTCGCACGACATATGGGATGTGGTATCTTTTGCTGCAGCAACGGTCACCTGTTGGGTGATCACCTTCACAGAGCTTGCATTTCGGAGTGCAACGGTGGGCTTCTGCAGCATCGTTTGAGAGTGCGTCTCCGCAGTTGTGGCATTTACTTTTCTCTGCCTTGCTCTGGTGGCATACGTCGGCCCGGTGCCCGACTCGGCCGCAGGCGTGACAAACATCGACTTGGCGTTTGTAAAGGGAACACGGCACTAAGGCCGTTCCGCACATGACGTTTTTGGGAACTCGAAGCCCATCAAAGAGTATCACAACAACGTGCGTGTTTTTGATTCTCTTGACTTCAATGGCGGTCGGGTTTCGTTGGTTGACAATCATGCCTCTGAGGGTGTGCTCTTCTATCGAGGGGTCAACATTCCTGATGACGCCTTTACAAGTGTTTTCCGGGGCGGCTAAGTAGGCAGAAACATCAAATGCGCCGACTTTCGTGTGAAGTTTCTGAATTCCAGCGTATGCGACTGCGTTGGATCTGACCGGAGTCGAAATAACAAGAATATTCTGTACCTTGTTGGGGCAGACTGTATCTTCCGATGCTTCTTGGTCAGTGAGCCCAGCTGCCATAGTCAGAGCTCTCGACAGCAGTACCATGTCCGTCTTCGAAACGTCAAGCCCTCCGCGGGGCCGTACAATGACCTTTATCTGGTCTCTCGGCAGCCGAGGGAGTCGCGAAGCGGCTACAACCTTCTGCACTGTTGAGAGGGAGCGAGCGTTGAAACCATGCTTCTTTGCTGTGTTTGCCGTAGACTTTGCAGCGGTAGCAGACGCTGCGTTCCTTGCCGGATCTCGTTTCCGCCGGGCGCCAAGGGCGGTGGTCCACCCCGCTCCGTCGAAATCTTCCGGAGTGATATCCATGCCTTCAACTGTCACCATCTCGGGCATCCTCGCTGCCTAGTCAGGTGCGGCAGGGGCCTGACGAGGCCCGGCGCTGCCTCGAAGTGAACCCTAGCTCCGTGCTCGTAGCCGAGTGGTTAGTCCTAGAGACGCGTCCCTCGCTTCGCACACTTGAAGTTCAAAAACTCGCCGAAAAGTTCACTCACCCCAACGAGAACGATGTCGTGAGATAGCTTGCACAAAACTGGTTTAGGAAAGTCCAATGGATCGGTGGAGAACACAAGAAAGATGTCCGAAAACATTTAAAGAAGCGGGAGCAGACGCGGCCACGTCTGCACTCCCGGACGCCACCTCCCGGATTAGGGTTTATTCATTCTCCGGTTTCGGTCGCTTCCCCGCACTACACGCGTGACACGTAGTTTTGGCGGGAGCACGTAACGTGGCTTTGCTTATGCTATGTGATGTTTAGACGCGTGACCAGTTGTTACGTAGTTTTTCGGCGTGAACATATCACGTGACCGATTGTAACGCGATTTCAGTCATATGTCACTAGATAGCTGTTACGTGATTTGCTCGCTTGACTAGTCATTGCGCAGTGTGGCGTGATTTGGTCACACAACTAGACGTTACGTGTTATTGCGCATTTCTAGTGACGTGACTAGTCGTTAGGTGTGTTACGTGATATGAACACCCACTAGCAATTGCGCGATGTTACGCTTTTGTCGCGTGATCCAAGCGACTAGTTGTTACGTGTTACCACGCGATTTCAGAGCACAGCTCTTATGGGCACCCATTCCTGCGTAGAGTGGCGAAAGCCTCATGCGGTAACAAATAAAACGGAACACCTTCATTGTCGAAATAAATTGCTGACCACGCTAGCTCGCAGGCTCGTCCGCGTAATCGCGCTAAGCAAAGCGAGACGCGAAATACCGAATACCTCGCTTTAAGCAAAGAAAACTGGAGCTCCGACTCGTAGTGAATGTGCTACTGAAATGACAGCTGCCGGCCTGGCCATCAACGTCGTACAGATGACGTGTGTGGACAACCAAGCAGACAAGCACGGACAGGATGAACGGATGAAAACAAAGTGATTTTCGTAACGCGGGCCTCCCTTTTATTACAAGCAACCCTGCGTGACCAACGACACGCTGACGTCACGAAAGCGTGGTGAGCGGCGCACGCGCTGCCCGTGACGTGCACGAGCGAAGACCACACACGAAGCGCGAGTTGAATTAAAGATTAGCGAAAGATGGGGCGGGACGGCGTAACAGGAAAGCCGTCCCTTCATTGAGTCGGCACAGCGACATTAATCAAGCGAACGGAGAGGGTGAAATCGGCGTGGAACGCACAGTAGCGCTCCGCCACGCCTGTCGACGGCAGCGATCGTGCGGTCGTTCTCAACCGAGCCTCAGAACAAGGAAGAAAACGAGAACAGCGTAGAGGATCCGCCCCCATTATATTCACTGACCGGCTAATACGGTGCAGTGTAGGCGAACGAGCTCGCCTAGGCGCATGTACGGTAAATGGTGCCCCACTGCGCCTCAGTTCGCAACTTAATGCCATTCTGTCGATTCACGCACAGGTATTAAGTAGTAGGAATGCGCAATGAAATTGCGGCAGGAACAGTCATAAACAGTCTAATAATGCGTCTCGCAGTCAAAATGCTAATGCCGTTTAGGCGCACTCTGAACAACAAAAGGCGGGGAATCTTTCGAGCAACTTGTTTCTCTGTGAGACAAAACAATGACACCGGCAGTTAACTCAAGAGAAGCACAGGGGACATCATTTGCTTCTTTTAAGTGTCGAATAATGCTTATGGCCTAAAATGAAAGGAATTCATTTTATGTTAGGTCATAATCATCACAATAAAGATAAAAAAACTTTAAAAAACGAAAAGATGATGTGTCCTGTGCTTTGCTTGAATGAAATGTCTGAAGGTTTTACTGACTGTGTCCATTTAGGCACACCTGAAGTGTATAAGTTTGTAATGAATGAGAACAAATCACACGGCAATCGAAACTTGCTGATGAAGTGCTTCTCGAAGGGCCGTTATCTGCAGCTGCATTCGATAGAACGGTGAGTCGAGCATGCATCGTCCACGTTCTGAAAGCGCCTTGCAAGAGGTAAAATTCGAAATGCCTAAAGAAAGTTTATCAGCGTGTTGCGAACAATGCGTTTGCATGCACGCGGGACATTCTTAAGACGTCCTACACAACATGTCAAGTCACGCTCTTGTGGTTTATAGTCAATTACAGCCGAAGCGTACATGTAAGCTCCGCCCACAGCAGTCACCGTCCCACCCAGACAGAATCTGAATACATGTCCGCTTAGAGTAAATGTTCGACGATGGTCCTTTAATACTGAGAAGGACAATGCTTATAGTCTGCTATGGGATAGCAATAACCTGTCCCAATGTGTTTAGAAAAAAGTTGTTGATATAGAGTACTTGGTACTATACTGCGGGAGAGCTTAAAGCCGTCCCGTGCTCTTCACGGATTTTTCTTCTCGGTATTCGGGTGGTTCGAAGCGCATCCGGAGCCCACTGAGATGTGTGTATGGAAAAAAGTGGCAAACGATTTGGAGTACCTGGTACTCTACTATGGGAGAGCAACAAAGCCGTCCCGTGGGCCCCACGCAAGCCCATTGGATACTTGGACTTGTGTTTAGAGAAAGTAGTTAACGATTTAGAGTACTAGGTAATATACTATGGGAGAGCATAAAGTCGTCCCGTAGCAGCTGTTCAACTGCTGACGATGCCTGCGTGTCTATAGGTTTCTGACAAGCAATCAGCCTGTACCCACTAAAAATCTGACTGAATTGCAGTTAGCGGATTACACAGACTTCAGGCATATTACTTATCAGTACAAGCTCATGTTCACTTCGCTAGCTCTCGGTAAAAAAACTTTACTCCTTGAAAAATTCCATCATCAAATCCGCCTTTATTTCTCTGTGAAACACAACTTATTAACAAGGAGCGGTGAACTTTTATTTTATAATACGAATGATATTTGCATTACCGGCGAAAATGTGCTTATGGTTAGAACGGAAATTGCGAATTATTGTTCTGTTGCACAGATCCATGACAGGGGCGCTGCAGTACTGGGGTGGAGCGTGTATTTATTCTTTGATAGTAAAAAAAAAATTAACGTCCTTGGTTTTAACCGACTATAGTTGTGAGAGCACCTAGATTCCGTAGCAGATGTTTGGTGTTTAAAATAAGGCCTTCGAAAGATTTATGAACGCTTTTATCCATGTTCACCTGCACGTGGGCTGCGCTGCACTGCGTAGTGCTTCACTGCTTCATTACGCTAATTACCGCACACTGCGCTCAAATTGACAGCCACGTAATTCCGTGCAATCCTCTACAGTGCGCTGAAGTCACTAGCAGGGAGGATTCATGTAATTGTTGCCACAATAATAAATAATCGATTCGACCAATGCCCTCAACAAATAGCCCCAAATATCTAGCAAAGTTAATCAGAACCAAAAGAGGAAGCCAAACAAAAAATCACAGCATATCCACGGAGTGCATGATGATGAGTGGGATGAAGCCTCTGTCAGTCCGTCCACGTTCCCCACCGTCCGTTCATCTGTCTGTGCGACCGTCCGTGCAGCCATCCATCCGTCCATCTGTCCATCCGTCCGTCCATCTAGTCAACACTTCAAGTATCACCATCTCGCCTCTTTTCAACATATATTCATCATATAAAAGCACCGTCATCCAGCGGACATTCCAAGGAGGAGCGTCACCGGGCGCTCTTTCTTACGGCCTGTGCTTCGTGTGTTGTTCATTAATCTGCGGCCTAACCTTCGCTAAACCTGTGTTTAGAAAAAAATGCTTAACGATTTCAAGTACTTTGTACTCAACTATGGGAGAGCACTGAGCCGTCCCGCTAAAACGTTAGCTTTACCCATTACAACCAGCGAGTTAAACGTGGTAACCTTTTCTGGTGCGATATTGTGCTCGAAGTGCGTCCTTCTGTCGCTAGTTATTTTCTTTTTTTAGTAAGCATCAGAGTCAAAGCAAATTTTATTGGAGATTAAGTGATCGATATTCGTCTCTGTGGGTTATTTCATCAGAAAAAAGCTATCTTTTTATTTGAACCTTATGATCCTCCTCAATTCAAATGAGTGCGCACGTGCCACTCACCTAGTCCGGCCGCGGAAGTGGCCACCTACTACTACTACTACTACTACTACTACTACTACTACTACTACTACTACTACTACTACTACTACTACTACAATTACTACTGGGCGAGAGGTAGTGGGATCGATACCCAGCACCTCCACTGAATGTAAAGAGGGTTTATTGAAGGAACTGAGCAAGCGGGTGGTAGCTCGAAAGGAACGCAGGCGGACCCAGATGACAGTGCTCGATCGCCGATCTCGTGCCTTTTTCTTGTGTTGATGACAGTTGAACCGATGGTATGAACGTCTTTCTTATTCACTACTACTACTACTACTACTACTACTACTACTACTACTACTACTACTACTACTACTACTACTACTACTACTACTACTACATACATCGCGGACGCACGACAAACGACTTAAGGAGCTTCGCTCCTAAAACACGTATGACCTCTGCTGCAGCGACAGAATCAGTTTTGGTCTTGAGGTGCGCTCGCTTTCTCGTGTCTTTGTGTTTCGTAAATGATTAACTTTGCAAGATGTTACCGCAACTTGCCAAAAAACAACGTACTCCTTTTCCAGACAATGCTGCGGTTGTGGCAGTACGATGCTATTCGAGTCAGACCTATCACGGAATGAAAAAGACAAAAAAAAAAGAGCAGAACTTTTCGAATTTAGCCTCGCATTGCTAGTTGTACTGCTTGGGTTGAACCCCTGTCCAACCCCTTAGCGGCGTCAACGGCTGTTACAATTGATAGTGACCGTCCTCTTAGGCGCTCACGAATCTTGTTCATTTTAATTAGGGCACCCTTATCACACAGAACTCGATCACCTTCGGGGAACGCCTCGGGTCGCTGAAACGCGCAAGCGCGTCTTCGTAGCACACGCAACCTGCACCCCGATTGGTCAATGAAGTGTCGGTGCGCACGAATGGGCGCAGGCACCGTCGGCACCAGCGCCACGGGCCGCGGCGACCGGTGGGAAGTGGAGCTCGCGTTTGATCGCGCGGCACGCATACTATGTGGGAACTTGTCAATGCCCCGTCCGGACGCGGAAGAGACGCGGGCGAAGCCTTCGGCGTTCGTCTGTCTCCGCGAGTGAGGTAACACGTAACACGTCCTGGACCCGGCGAACGGGCAGCCGTAGTAGGCCGTAGTATAAGGTGCGAGTCGGCGTATAATAGAACGATGCGATTGTGGGAGAGGACTGCGCCGCAGTGGGGCGCTCCAAGTATTGGTGATGAGGACGAATTACGAACGAATTGGAGGCGCTCGTAAAATGGGTACATGCGCGAGTTCAAAATGGCGCTAGTGAGGCTTATACGAAGCGGAGGCAGTGGAAAGGTATCTTGAAAAAAAAAATTAACTATACGATGTGATGAACGATATTCTGTGTGACGGTGGTACCAGCAGGTTGTTCAAATTCGCCAACATTTCCTCAGGAAATGTGTCGTTAGAATGCTATCTTTCCCCGATTTCAAAGGTATATATAAAGAAAAAAATGAGATACATAGAATAGTTTGAAAGAACAGCTACCCCCAAACAACACGGATGACACAGAGAGCATGTATAAGCGTAGTCATACACGACACGTCAGAAAAAAGCAACTAGCTTAATTAAAAGTATTACTTCGGGCTGAGTAATCATGACGTCAGCAAACATCCAGACACCGTAGTGTTCTGCCATGTAACAAGGGCCATGCCAGCCAGTTTTCCAGCCATGCCAGTTTTCTGAGTTTTGTCTTTTCTTCACGCTAGGCTATCAACTGTGTATCAAGGAATTTCAGGCTAAATCCCACAAGTACTGCTTCACTTTTTTGCTTTGTTTTTGTATGTTCCGTATGCAATCGGCCTGCCACTCCGGCTATCATATGCGACATTTTCACTGGTTATAGCCTATCTTAATTATTTTAATCCACAGCGCTGCATTTACAAAGCATGGAGAAAAACAAATCTGTGATACGCGCAAAAGACACGCACGGAGACTAAAGAGTGTTGAAGTTCAGCGCCTCTGCTCTGTGTGTCACTAATTGCCTGTCTCTGCTTCTTCAATTTTATTCTATTCTTCTCAATATCGTGTGCGACCAACTAGCCCGCAAGTACCATTTCTTCGGTTGAACGATTCTATGTCGAATACTTTTTTCTTGTTTGTGTGTATAGGCGCTTGAAACCACGCATCATTGCCCCTCCTCTGAGTTGCGCCCCGTTTACATATGGGGCCACATGCATGTCGATGATCAGGCTAATTATTTCTACTTCGCTCATTCAGCGGAGCACTTCTTTTTCACCAACTGACCCTATCAACTACTACATTATGCCAAAAATAGTTCTGAGGCCCCATCAATGGTACCGGGATTACACGGTCTCAACAGGAGAACTACCGCACGTATTAACCTACTCCACTGCATAGACGCCATCTCTTCTTAAAGAAAAAAAAACAGAAAAAAAGAAGGACCGCACGGGAATTCGTGGGAAGGTATTCGCCTATAAAACTTGGCAATCCGTAATCATTGCACTTCGAGACACCGACCAATCTATTCACACGAAGCATACAGATGACAAGATAAACGCAGGAGCCTAACAGTGCCAAAAGGTATAACCAGCGGAAAGGTTACACCGAGGTTAAGCAACGCGCCGCGGACGGACCAGTCCGCGACGATCACTCCCAATCATAATCTGAATACCTCGATAGCTGAGTTTATTAGCTATACCGTGCAACGTATCTCGAAATTATAGTGAGAGGAGAGTAGCCACGCTGGGATGAAAGAAAAGAAAAACAAAGAAACTGGGGCAAACGCGATGTACAACTAATAATTGAAGCCGCAGCCACCGCAACCGAGGCAGCTTCATCACAATTTTCCGGAGCATGTCCACGAGTGGGACAATAAGTGTTATAATGTAAATGCTAAAGCAAAGAGTCATAAACTGGGGCAAGCATTTTCAGCGCAAAGCCTAGGGCTGTAGGTCGACATCATCGTGTAGTGATGACGAAGTATTTTAAGATGGCAGCCCGTGAGCATGTGCCATAGAGAACATACACTGCTGTGGTATGCAGAAATGATGTGCTTTGTGGAAACCGGATCTAGCTGAGTCACTCTTTGTTATATGCGTGAGCATATCGTTGCATATACCCCTACGTGATTTACGAACGGCGAGCTGTGGCATACTAGCCTACTGTATTGAATGGTCTGCCCCCACCATCAGTGGTTAGCAACGGTTGAACTTTATCAGATTTGGCTGATTTCGGCTGAATGGTCGGTAATAAACAGCTATTCTTGGCTAATTAAGGCCAAATGATTCCTGCCGCGGACTGCCGTTGGCTTAATATAGCAACATCAGCCAGGGGTGTCATTTGGCTAACTTTGACCAATGTTGGCTACGCGTCACAATAATACATTGTTTTCATTCAATCATAACTGAGAAGAGGAATTTTCCAACGGCACTGAAAAGATTATTGTTCTTGTGACAATTTTCTTTCTCTTTTTTATGTTTTCTACATAGTAAGTACGTATTATAAGTTTAGTCGTGTATTCGATTGCGAGTCACGTTACGAAATTGTAATCATGTTTTTTTAGTTTACCTTTTCTGTTTAATTTTTTTTATCTTCAACTCCTGCTTGGCGTTGTCATGCCATGCAGTAATGTGAAATAAATAAATAAATAATAGTAGTATCAAATAAATTAATTATGATAATAATAACAAAAATAAATTATCCAATCATGCGGTCGCATATACTCATACAAGTACTGCACGCCGGTGAATTCGCTCACGAATTGACAATCCCCAAACTTTCACGAACTCGGGCACAATTTTGGCGTTGAATATGCGTCGACGCGAGTGCTTCGTAGTGAGCCTGCAGCAGCAGCAGCCTCACACTGCCTCAGTAGATTCAATCGGACTCACTCCTCCGCTCGAACGACTGAGTCCGAAAGGCAACAAACTCCGAAATGGATGCGAAAATGACAATGAAGCGTTGACGTGCTGCTCACAACGACCTGCTGGCGGTCCCCAGCTTTCCGCGATTAGAGGTAAGAAGCGGACAGTCATTAAAATACAACGTCAGGAGTTCTCGGCCGCCATTGTAGCAATGAGCCTGCGTGGTCATATATAACTCCTCTGCAAATGAAACAATGATGGAACAGGTCCAACTTAGTAAAGGCGTATATGGTAGACATGAATACATCTATAGATGACAGAAGGGGAGGGGCAACCTCTCTTTCCACCATCTTACGCTACTTCATCTTGCTCAGGCCTATGACTACGGAGCTTCTTTTGTTTAAAAATTCAAACTATTTTCATTTCATTTCTTTACTACTTCACAAAGCGGAGGGCATAGACGAAAAAAAGCTCAGCTAAGATTGAACAGGCTTCCCAGCCTGTTAGGGTGCAGCATCACGCAGTCGCAGTACAGAAATTTTGCGCAAAAAGACGAAAGACAAAATGGAAACATTCTTTACATGCAGAGTCATGATCATTCGAAACAAATAAGCACTCATGTTACTTAATGACGCCGCACCACACTTGGAAGTGCATATATCAGCTCCATGAGAAACATGCCAGAAAATCAGACCTATAACAGTGCATGTGTATTTCGCAGCATTGCGTTACAAACAGTTGGGGGGACAATTTTTTTTTTCATTTCACGTGCCCATTTCCCGCCATACGACACCGCACGCAAGCACACTCCCCAACTCAACATAGCGTGCTCGCGATTTAACGTTCAGGCACGCTGGTCGCGCTTGCTTACACGTATACGGGCACGCATACGGAATCGGTGGCTGCGGCGGGCCGTCCCGATATGCGCGCCGCATGTATCGGCCGTGCAGTGCCGAAGCGCCGCGAACGCGGCCGCCGGCGAAATATGGGCCAGGGCGCACCACCGGCGTTTCTCTTATCTACTACGAACCATCGCGAGCGGCGGCAGCTTTGGCAACGTCGTGCCGTCATTAGCCCATTTCTCGGCCGCAACAACCGCTCCAGAGATCTGGATGCCAGCCGGTACGCGCGAGGGTGTGTTCGTGCTGCCGACGTTGGGCGTGCAGGGTATACCCCACCTCCTCCGGACCGGGAAAGCGGTGTTTCACGGCGCGCTGTACAGACGGCGCAACGTAACTCGATTACAAGGGCGTCCGAGCTCTGTTACATATACCACAGCATACGCGTATACGGCATTGGAGGAAGACGTTTCGGCAAGGAAGAGTGGCCGGCGCAATGCAGGGAATGCGTGTACACTGAGGGAACGCAGTGCGATGTGATCGTTGGAAGCAGTGCGATGGTAAATATAAGGAGAGGCACTCCATAAGCGAAAAAAAAAAAGAACGGTGTGCTCTGTTGGCAGTGTTTTTAGAAAAAAACAACAGAAAAACAAGAGGAAGGAGGCGACACTAACAAAGCCGCGCACGTAACTGAAAGCTACATCGTTACGAGGCTTGCAGAGAAAATACAAGTACGCAGCTATACGGGCTTAACACTGGTTACCAGCATTGATCATGCACCGTGCTTTCAGAAGAGATGGGTGTTATATCCTATAGTACTCAGTGTAGAGCTCCGAGATGTCTTTAGGACAGGAGTTCCAAACTCACCTCAGCCAGCAGGCCACTGTAACGAAATTTAGTCCTACAAATGCCGGGGTAACATCACGAAAACGAGGGGGGGGGGGGGGAGATTTCGGCCTAACGTTATCATTAAAATAATGCCTTTCCCTCATCCTATATATAGGTCATTTCTGAAGGACATTTGACGTCAGGTTTCAAAAAAAAAAAATACCAATTGCGATTTGCGATGGCTAAAATCTGAACACCAATTCTGAAATACAGTGTCTTCGTTCCAGGTTGATGTTTTAACTCAGCGACCGGATTGGGTGCCTCACAAAAACACGTCAAAAATAAAGTAATAAAAATAAATAAGCAAGACAACAAGAAAAATGCTTGAGACCAGTCCCGCCTGTGTACCTTACCCCGAGCAAGACGCTACTAATTACAAGAGGCCAGAAAATAATACGATACCGACTATTTGGCAAAGTCACAAACGTATTCAGTGTGGAACCGCAGCCCACTGGCAAAAAAGTCCACGGCCAGCGTGTTTGGCCCTTCATAAAGAACAAAACTTTTACTCCGGAAAACACAGTACTTTGTCGCTGCCAAATCATCAATTGTTAAAGCGCCCGACAACATGAGTTTTTGTCGCCTTTTGAACGTGGTCGTTTTACGCAGCATACACTTCGTCTGTTATTGGAATTAGGTATCTGTTAGCAAAATTAGGCAGTCCAGTATTCCCTCTACCTGGCCGCACTCGCGCGATACAGTGCACTATACACTCCTCTCTTTTGACGCCATATCGAATGATGTCACGCACTTGCTAATTCTTGAAGATCGCCACAGTGACTGTGTTTCCAAATTGAAACATTGTAAAAGGCGGCGTCAACGGCCCGTGATTTTCCTGTTTTCGTGCGAGAGAATGTACATGTTGATTTCGTCAACAACTTTATTTCTTCAACCTTGTCATTAAATTCTAATATACCAAGCATCGGAATTCAGAGCACCTCGATTCAGCGTAGAGCAACCATTGCCATACGGACATTCACCAAAGCTACAAAGGTGTGTTGTTTCTTTTTAACCTCAATGAATGGGAGCGCACAATGTCTAGGTATGCGTATGCGACGTTCGAGATGAAGGTCGCCTCGCTACGGGAAGCGAAGTTTTTTGTATTTGCGCTTTCGTGCACTCCTGGCATGCACGTGCGGGCACTCTATAAGGACACTCGCGTTCCATTCCATGGCTTCGTGCACGAAAGCCTATCATTTTATCCCATTCTAATTCAGCGTAGCCTAGGACACTCTTGTCGTATGCGGCTGACAAGCACATATTTCAAGTGAGCGAGCGAAAACATGCGCCGGCATTTCAAACAGCAAAGCCTACGCCCCGCGAGACCTTATATGCATTTTCCTCGCCGTATAGTCACTCCGGAGCATTCACTTGTTTTTTGTTTCTTTATAGGCCGCTAAATTCCGCGCCTTCGCTTTCAGGAAAGCGAAGAAGTCGTAAGGCAGGAACAGCAACGCACGCGACAGTCGACTTGCAAGGACCGTTCACGCCCCGCTCCGAAGACCTCGGCGGCTCTCTCGACGCTTCGAGAATAGCTCGTCACAAGTTGCATGCAGGCGCACACCGACCAAGGCAGTATAACTCTTAGCGACGAATAGCAACCCGACGATCCATCGTTTGTCCCACTTTACTGGTGCTCAGTCATCCATCGAGATGTCCATGGCCTTGACGCTGTAGACGACAGAGACGCTCTAACCTTTAACCATCGAATGTGCATACGCGCCAGCAGTTTAAAAGCTGCGGGACTAACGAAAGTACTCGGCTTTCTTTTGTCTTCTCTGGCGAAGATATAGGCGTGTCCTTCTGACACGCTTCTGAGAGACGCCCGCTCGCTGCACGCAAGTGAAGAAAATCACCTGCCCACGCGCGCCCCCATCAAGGCTCATATATAACGCGCCGAAAGGTCGCGCATTCCTCACGAGCGAAGCGGCGCGACTACGCCCCCGCGCTTAGCGAAGAGTGTGGAAAGGCGCCGGCAATGACAAGAAGATGTGTGCGTCAGGAGGCTCGCATCGGGGCATGCGAGCGTGTAAACGCACACATCTTCTTGTCATTGCCACGAACGTGCTGTCCGCCACAAGCAGAGCGGCAGGAGAGTCGTTTTCTATTTCTTGCTGTCGCATGCAGGCGCGGGAGGCTCGGTCTTCGCCTCCAAGCGCGTGAAGTAGCGCGGTTACACTAGACAGCAAAATATAGTGAGATAAAGTTGGAAAAATGTCTGTTTTCGTACATGTGCAGCATTTAAGATGGCCCATTCGCCTAGAGCACGTACACAATCAAAGAACAGACGTTATACAGTGAAGGATACCAGCAAGGGCAACAAATGTCTGCATTACTCGAGGTTAATATGTCTGTTTTCCAGTGAGGCTGCATACGTCGAGACGGAACAAATGTCTATGTAAGCACAACATCCCTGGCGCTATAGTACAACAAAAATTAGACACTGCTCCGCTCAAAAAAGAAGTAGTGTGTGCGGGCAAATGCGTTTAGGTGATTAAGAAATTGGCGAAACCTCACTACACTAAAACCACTGGTTCGCTCAAGGCGTCGCGGAACGGCGAATACGCATGCTCCTCAAGTGGCTCCTCAGGATCGGGCTCGAAACGCAAATATCAACCGCCAAACTAGACGACAGGACGAAATTTCGCTGCACTTTTCTGTACTCAGATTTCATCAAACTGGCTGTGTTCCCTGTGTGACGTTTGTAAGGAAGCTTCACTGGTCATCCCCCCATAATTGAATGACCCCCAGAGTTAAGCAACGGTATTAAACACTAGTGCAGCACCTTCACTTTTCAGCTTCGTTCTTTTTTGTTGTTGTTGTTGTTGTTGTTGTTGTTATAATCATAGCATCTTTTATGATAGTATGTTCAACAAGGTTGATTGTATCAACCTTGTTAAGTTTTCGATGAGCTCGCAACAGATGAGCTTTTTTTTTTTTTGTACAGAGGGATAAACTAGTTTGAGGTCTTGGGTGCCGAAAGCGAGGTACAATTATTTGTCATGCCATGCTTGGGAGACTTTTGCTTTAACTTCACTGCCTGAACTTATTTGACATGCATTTAAATATAAGCATGTGAGCGGTGTTTGTTTGTTACATTTAGTCATATAAAAAAGCAGCCCCGGCGGCAGGTGCATTGCCAGAAATAGTTGCGTAGAGTCAAAGCAAGTTCCTCTACAATGCAAGCAGCCTGAAGCGTCTATGTTAGGTGTCCTCCACTGAAACGAATCCTTTTTTTTTATTCAAGCCTTAATGCGTGCGTGCGTGCGCGTTGTGTCTCCCTCCACCACGTGGCCCGAAGTTATTCACTCGCTTTTGTGCACTAGAAAGCCACAAATAACCTGCGAAACGGAGCGTGCCACTCATTATAGGAGTTGCACAACTTTAAATCCTTATTAAGGCCTCCGCCATCACTTCAGTGAAATGCGCACACGACAGCCAGTCAATAGCTGTTATTATAATAACGAAATGTGATCCACCTTGTTCTGATTAAGACGCAGCGTCAAAACACAGCGAACACGAAAACTGCAGCAAGAAGGGTGGCACGATAACCTACGAAATATCCCCATCTCCTCGCTTGTATACATACACTTACTCGATCCACTGTCCACAACATTATGGCTACTTCCAAACTGGTCCCGAAATCTGTCGCGGCACCCACCGAACCACACGCTATAGGTCACCCAGCGCACTCGAGTTATAATTTAATGAAGCTGCCGCTTGTAACGAGACAACTGCGTCCCCACCGAACCTGACCTCTGTTGAGAAACGGCGGACCGATCCCGCCGAAGCCACCACTGTTGCGAAAGACGGCGACGCCAACACGGCCCCGGAGGCGCCACTGCTTTCAACTCCGCCGGGAAGGTCACCAGCCGTTTGGTAGCGTATGTTTCTCAGCTCGCGACTGCTTCTGCGCAGAGCTGAGGAGACGAGCGGACGAGACGACGGTGAGTTAAACAAGGTTTATGTACAGCATATATACAGAGGCGTTACAATTTCGGCACTGGGGCCGGCAGAGACTCGAAGAGCCGAGCTCCTCTCTCTAACACATAGGTCAGCCTTTCGCCTAAAACCGCTGACTCACACACATGTCGGCACTCCGACACGGGGACGCCTCTCACATAGGACCGCCGATCGCGACGCGCCGCAGGGCTTCTTTTATTTACACCGGGCCCAACTAAAATGTCCAATCAGAAGCGCCGCTGGTCTTCCGAGCAGGCTCCTCCAATGGGGTTCGCCGCGCGATGCGTCAGGCCACCAGACATGAGGACGCCGGCTCGCTGTCACGTGCGCAACTGACTCAATGCACGTGGGCCACAGATGCGCCGCGCGTGTTCACGCCGTGGAGTTGTTCGCGCCCGGCGGAGTGCGGGCTGGCCTTGACCCAGATTGCCTGTTTCAGAGGCACGGACGTTTGACGAGGACTCGCTGGCATAACACCTCTTCCTCTCCAACGTCACTGACGTACAAGCGGCGCCACTCGCGATGTCTCCGGCGTATCTCCGAATAGCACGAGAAAGGTGCTATCGCACCGGCATGCGAGGTTGTTCCGGGTGATACGGAACGGGGCGGTGCCTACATGTGGAGCGACGGGCGTATACGACGCGATTATTTTTAAACCACGTTACGACACACTGAGCTCTTCTCGAAGTGGGGAGCCCCGTCTCTACCAATGACCCACGTGCTACGTGAGCTCTCCCGCAAACAAACTCACACGCGAATGCGACCAACGCAAGAGCGTCGAAATAAACACGAGAAAATGCGCGAGCGAACAAAAGTTGAGCAGCGGCGTGCGATAAAAGGAGCGGAAGAGACGGGGTGAGCGCTCCCTGCCTCTTCTTCGTCGTCCTGCCTTCATTCAGTGGGTCGTCGGGAGGCCCAGAAATAAAACGATCCCGGATCGCGATAACGGCGACCGCAAAGGTCAAACCGTTCCGGTCAGACGCCGCGGTGTCCCCTGGCTTTATCTTTACGCGGGCCGCTCAAGCCGAGCCACCGTCGTCGGACCTGCGCCCCGCTCGTGGAAGTCGAGATACATCGCTTGTTTTTATTCTTCGAGGCAGCCGTTCGATTACGTCGACCCGCGAGTGCCACCGCCGTCGGTCTCAATGAAACGCCAGAGTGGTGCGCGCGCGTATACGGAGGATGAGAAGGAAGGCACCATCCTTTCCTGCCAGAGACACAGAGAGATAGAGCAAATTTGCACCCGCAAATTGGGCCAGCCGGGAGATGGCTCTATGCAATCTGCTGACCGGACGGTGGAACTCCTACCTGCCGAGTTTACCAGCAGCGTGGTCACTTTAACTACGCCGAACAAATATCACCATGCCATTTTAAATATGAATAAATAAAGAAAGAATAAACACCTACGTGCCATGTAGTTTATATTTGTTGGGGTCTTAAAACATATAAGGGTTATACGATCATGATACACGTCGTAAGAGAAGGCTCCGGAAATTTCGACCACCGGGAGTTCTTTAACGAGCAAAAAATCGCAGCATATCCGCGGAGTGAATGATAATAAGTGGGGCGAAGCGTCCGTCAGCCCGTCCATGCTTCCGTCCGTCCGCGCGACCGTCCGCGCGTCAATCCATGCGCCCGTCCGTCTATACGCGCGTCCGTCCGTCTGTTCGTACATCCATCCGTCCGTACGTCTGCTAGTCAGCCTGTCCCTCCGTCCGCGCGTCCGTCCATGCGTCCATCTAGCCAACACTCCAATTACCGCCATCCCCCATCTCGCAACATCTGTGGCACATACCCGCTCGAGAGCTGGTATGTGCCACCGGTGGTTACATACATACATACATACATACATACATACATACATACATACATACATACATACATACATACATACATACATACATACATACATACATACATACATACATACATACATACATACGGAGAAACGACAGACCCACGCCATAAGGAGCTTCTTCGCCCTAAAGATCTCAGTACACGGGCTTCCAGCATCCCACGACCTTCGTGTCAGCATTCAAGCACCATAATGACCAAACCACTGGGGAGGGTGACATCTACATGAAAGAGTCAAAGTTAGAGTGACAATTACAAATGAAAACAAATGTACGGTTTTCTCCCTTCGAGGAGTGCAACTGACCTGCCTCTGACCCACGGCTGTCGTTTGGATAGGTCAACACTTTTTTTTTGCAAAAGCTAACGTTGCCAGACTTCACGTGTCATAGGTAAAGTTACAGTGTCGCGTGGCGTCACGCAGTAATCCACGCCAGGTGGTGCAACTTTACTAGCCCCTCAAAGTGAACATGTTGTGACGTGTCACGAGCGACGGATTGTGTTACAGTCTGTGAGAATGTGTGGTGACTGTTCGCGCTCGTTTGTGTGGTTTTGAATATTATGAGATAATATTCTTAAAGTGGGGGGCAGTGTCACAGAACGAGCGCTAAAAAAGAGCGCGCCGCCAAATCCTTGCGACAACGGGCGGCAGAAACGCCGCGAGGTAAAAAGAAAAAGAAAGAAAGCAAACATCCAGGGCTCCCGGGCGCGCGCCCTCCCCGCAGAAGCACGGCTTCGCAGACGATCCTCCTCACCCCACATCGGCGGCCCAGCAAGGCCGCGATTTTTCTAGAACGAAGGAGGCGGGGTCAGACCGAGTGAATCATCCTCCGGGGAGGGCAGACGAACCGTCTCGTGCCTCTCCCCAGCCTTCGCTGCGCGTCGCGCCGACGAAATGACGAGAAACATCTGGAAAGTCGCGCGGAACGTATTTAATCGAGCAGCCGAGACGAGAAAGCAGGAGAAGACGGAAAGTTAGCGCCGGAGCGCGTAGGAATTCCGCCGGGTAGTCGGCGAAGGTTCTGCCCGTAGTGACAGAACAGGAGGAGACGGAAGTGAGCGCCAGAGTGCGTAGAGATTCCGCCGTGTAGTCGGCGAAGTTTTTGGTCCGTAGGGACGGCTCGAGCTACAGGCAAGAGCGTGTGTTTACCGCTATTGAGCGAGGACGCGTGGCAACAGCTGCGTGTGAAGCCGACGGATTTCCGGCGAAGAAGTTTGAAGCTTGGAGAGTGGCCATTTGAGGACGCGAGGTTTCCTGGAAGAGAAACTTCAAGAGAGCTGCGGAACGACAACAACCGTGGACTTTGAGTGAGTGATTCTCGGAAGAGTATCATCTCGACTTTGGTTCCAAGAACTTTGCACTGGATAGGTTTTCTATCTCTTTAGTCTTTAAGTGTCTTGGTTGTTCAATGCATGCGACTGCATTGTAGTGCGTATTGTTGTCCGTGTCCGTTGTTTTGAGTGTGGCTGATTGTACCGTGTAGTACGTTGTTTGATTGGTGACTATTGTGGAGTGTGCATTTTTGTGTATTATTTTCGATCTGCCATCATTGAGAATATAATTTGTTTGTTTATCAACTCTCGGCTCTGACTTGTTCTTTGGGCCACAGCCGGCGTCCGCTGGCGCGCCAAAAAGGACCACTTCAAAATTGTCCACGCTTTCGTGGTGCGGTTCGGGGGGGGGGGGGCCGATACTTCGGCTCTTGGAATTAGCCCGGCGATCGCCTCCCTAATAAACGGGACAGATGTGACACATGTCCAGGACGGCCAAGACGCCCTCAGCAAATACAAGCACACCTATCAAAACATCGCCCAGACTGTCAGTCGCTCGTTTATACAACATTTATCCCTCAATGTTGTCTTCTCCATCAAGCTTCGTCCTTACATTGAACACTCATATAGCAAATAAGTACCAAGTTAGTAACTGCACCTAGTTTTGAGAAATAGGCCGCAATTGTTAATATTAATTTCTGTAGTATTACAACTCAAAATGATGGCATGGTTATGAAGCACGCCGTGAAGTAAATCACCCCGGAAATTCGGACTCGGCCACCAATAAACGCTTGTTTACACAAACGTATTATTGTGCCTTGTGGAATGCAGGACACTCGGCACCGTAAACTGATGCGGTAAATACCAAGCGATACATGAAAAAAACACGAATGTTTGTCGAAAACCTGATGATCTGTATCTAAAGTTTGCGCCAAGGGCTAAATCCTGCTCAATTTGCACAAATAGACATAATGAAAGGTCAAATTAAAAAGATAAGTTATTTAGCTTATGTAGCTATTGCTGCTGAGAACACATATTCGTGCAAGTGGTATTCACTAAGGTGCAGAAATAATCCACTAAGAAAATGTAAAGAAAATACCGAATAGTTGTGGTTAACGTGCGGACTTTAGTAAATACCAGAGACCACGTTATTTTCGGGGCCCTCTGCTCGGGGTACATCACGTACGGAGGCTAGTATGGAGCCCCTCTAGCAACACCTCTCTATCACTTCTAAAAGGACACTTATGTGTACAGATAATTAATCCTTGAACACAGAAGTAGTTTGAACCAACATTACAAGTAATTTTGGCTTCGTCAAGGCAGACAAAGGACAACTCGCCTAAGCTCTGATTTCAGCAATTCCAAAAGTTCAATTATTTTCATCTGTTGAAGGGTTCATCTTATTCTAAACCTTGACCATTTATAAATCGCCTATCTGCAAATGCTCAAAACACGCGCTTTCTGATCAAGCGATTCCAATATCGAAACGACACAACAACGGCGATAAGGAAAGAATGCGGCGTAGCGAGGCGCTGTTTGGATTAAGCCATCTCACACGTATACCTTAATCTGCCGCGCCACCATTCTTTGCGGCCTGATTCTCGGGTTACTTGTGCACCACCACGTTTTGCGGAAAGTTCCTGCGGTCTTTCTCACGTACACATTCGAGGTGTCGAGTACTATAACCGCATTGAACTGTTCGTGCAAGTTACGAGAAAACACACACACACACACACACACACACACACACACACACACACACACACACACACACACACACACACACACACAAAACAAGACTAAGACAAAACGGGAGTAGGCAGTAAATATAGCCAGCCGTCAACCGATAGCGGGGCACATAAGAAACCACCTCGGAACTGGTCAAGCACCAAAAATACACAAGCTCACACTCGTGGGACGCAAAGTTTAAGGATCTCTACTACACTGACCGAAACTATCACGTTTCGGGCGCCCCGCTCTAGTGCGCCAGCGGGCCTCATTTTTACGTCACGACCGGCAGGGGCGGCGTAAAAGCGTTATCGATCGAACGGATAGAAGCGGGTCTTCTTGCATACGGGGTCGGAGGTCAAGGCGCGGCGACGGTACCTGCGCTTCGCGTCGTGACCCCGGTTAGCTATATAGTCCGGCCCGGGCACGTTATATGCGAGCGCGGAAACCGGAATAGTAGCTGCTCCGCTGGCCGCAACGTGTATTAAATCACGGTCACCGACGCCGGAACACTTGTATTCGAAGAACGGTAGACACACACATGGGCTTCCTATACACACGTGAACTAGCCGATTTTTCCGAAAGCGCATCGGACAACAAGACTATGAGGGGAGGTTCTTTCACCGCGTTATAACGGCTTGGATTGTCGTGGCACATGAATGACTTGCAGCCGTCAAAGGTGGGCGGTATACTGAAAATGGTTAAGGAGTAGCATTCTGTGCGCTGCGAAAGCTGATTGCATACACACATTATATACGAATAGTTCGTCTTTACATAACTACGCTTTGTTTACCACGAATACGGATTGCAAAACACACACACACACACACAAACACACACACACACACACACACACACACACACACACACACACACACACACACACACACACACACACACACACACAACCGCACTTGTGAAGATGAATCAGCACCAATTAGCCCACCCGATAGCTCTTCTAAACGTATGAGTCGACCTGACCTTGTCGCTTCGAGTGTGGGCTTGCTATGCATTCAAGTCAACACTGCTGCTGTTATATGACTGAACTTGGCCCCTATGTGTATCGTTATGAGATCCCATATTCCGCACGCCTGTGGCTGTATTCTACGTAAACACTTATGTCGTTATGTTTTGTAATAATATTTAGCGCTATCAAGAGAAAAAATACCTCATGCTCATGTTCTTTTTTTTTTCTTAGTACTTCGTCAAACTGATGCAAGCTCAGGTGCACTGCTTTGTACGGAGAGAGTTCCTAATCAGTGGGTAAGGATTCACAATGCATAATAAAAATGTCAAGGCATGCCAACGTGATCGCAAGAAAACTGGACAGCACGACGGCACTTGTCTTCTCGTGATATTGTGCACACGTATTTTTACGACTACATTCTTTTATCATGAAGTCTTAATCAGAGACGTATAGCTCCTTAATATAGAAAAAAAAAAAAACTTAAGTGCGAGTTTCGTACAAGTAATATAAGATCACTGAAAATACAGCCAAAGGTATGACACCATTCTTATTTTACATCCCTTCACAAGATAGCGCTTCGAAAAATTTGGCTGGGAGAAAACTTATGTCCGTAAAGTTTAAAATCTTCTAGCAGTATGGAGTAGGTGAAAAAAAAAAGAGAGCAAGTAGCTTGAAAGCTTTAGCTAAGACTACGTTGAATTCATCTGTGTATAGTCCTGCTCTTCTGATCTTAGCACCTGCGACGCCGAAAGAAAAAAAAAACACATAAAAACAACAGTGCTTTCAGAACTCGTGCCAAGCCTAACATACAGCGCTACGCCTGCAGGTCCAACCGGAAATCAGCGTGATTCGAACAAACCCACCGTGACGACTCAAATTCGGCGTCAATTTTCCCATTGCTTGCCCATTGTACGTTAAGTACATATAACAAAAAGCCCCACCGCAATGCTGTTTGTGACAAATTGGCAAATTATCCCATCAACGTCGAGAGGAACGCCACCCTTTTTTTTCCTGACGGCCCCATCAACTATTTTTTTTGCACCCCTCCCAGACCAATTCCGTCGATGTCATTCGTATACAAACTGACCGCTACGCAAGGCACAAAGAATCAACCCACGGCATGGCGCGAGTGCAGAAATGGTTCACAGCGGCAGGCCGCAATCCACTACGCGCGTCTATCCAAAGGACACGTACTGAGCTCGGAATTCACGCTGACTCAAAAACGGCCGCCCCGAGTTGTCATGCCAAATAGGGAGCGGCACGGCATGCGGCAGGGATGGGCACGAACGAGAGACACACAGAAAAAAAAAAAAACTGATTGCAGACTCGCCGCAGCAACAAAAATGAAACACCCGAAGGTTAAGAAATACGAGGCGTGCGGCTGGCCGAAATACGTCACACGTGGCGCCCTCCGTGAGCCGACTCATAAGAACGTGGGCGCTCGTTTACAATGTATCCCGTTATGGTCTGCATCCTTTTTGAGACCCGGCGACCGAAACGCGCTTGCGCCACTTCCACAAGCGGCGCGGTGCCTTTGCAACAACGACGCTTAAATCTCTCGAAGAACGTTCGCATACCATGCACCGCCGGTGCCTCGATCAGCGGTCGCACGGTTTTCCTATTTTCACGGTCGCCGTCGCTCGAGCGGCGCAAAACGATCGACAAGGGCCGTGGCGACGACGTCTCTGATGCGGCCGTGAAGGCGGCTCTTTTGTCAAGGCGATGATGACTCCGGCCTCCTTTATTATTGTTTACGTTTCATCCTCCATACACTGCGGCGTTCGAGGCAAGTTCAATCGGCGGCCATGAGTCGGTTCACCACGGCCGCACGCGCGCGCGCTTTAAATTGACTATTTTTTCTATACCTGTATCGTGTGTATAGCCTTCGCGCACGTGGCGACAAAGGAAAGCAATTCTCGGACCCCTCCGATCCCGTTATATTTCGAAGCGCACCTTTTTTCGTCAGCGTCGACTACCCACCAAGGCTCAAAGAAATTTCAGGGGAATGAGCCAAGCGATATCGTTTCTTTCTTTCTTTCTTTCTTTCTTTCTTTCTTTCTTTCTTTCTTTCTTTCTTTCTTTCTTTCTTTCTTTCTTTCTTTCTTTCTTTCTTTCTTTCTTTCTTTCTTTCTTTCTTTCTTTCTTTCTTTCTTTCCGGGTCTAAAGAAGTCCCCACTTCCGCAATCACCATGAGCTGGAATGAATTACATTTGAAAAATAATAATGATCGTTGCCCCAGAATTACCGGGTGTGCAGGCAGCAGGGCTCGGTCTTTCGTGAGTCGGTAGAATGTGGTCACATTTTTGAAATCGGGTAATTACTGGAGTCACAGCTGAACGGGTGTTTGTATTAGCTCCAGAAAAAATGTATTTATAGGTATACTTAAAGATTAGCAGTCGTTCATTTTTCGTGAACTCTGTAGATCAACAATTACGTTTCGTCTGCCTGCTTGTGATCTGTTCAGAATCACAGGCTGCCACAGGCGACTTCGAAGCATTCGAGTTTTCCACACCGTCTCCATATTAGCTTTGTACGGAAATCATAGGTTTTGTATACACATATATAGGATACAGTAGATTTAAATGGCAAACAATATAAAACTTTCTCTACGAAGAGAAGAGAGACAGTAAAGAGAGAAAATTAAACCGGAAAAAAATCACTAGGTGTCGCGCTGCTACTCTCGAGGACGCGGGCTCGATTCCCGAACACAGTGGCAGTATTTCGATGGGAGCGAAAGTAATCGTCACACACAACCCCGCTGACAGCGTGCTCAAAATCGTATCAAGGTTATGGCATGCAAAACACTAGGTATTATCCTTGAACTTCTGGGTCGCTACTCTTTACTGGAAGGACAGAAATAATCGCGGAAGCATTTTCTGTAATAAATTACACGGACGAACGGACAGACAGATGTAACAATGAATGATATGCAGGCTAAAATGCCAATCAGAGAACAATCTTGAAGGTTATCTTGGAAAGCCAGCTCGTATACATATTACAACACGCGGACGAGACAAAAGGAAAGAAGCGGGAAGTCCATGTGCTTTCTGCTTCTTTGAAATGAAGGTTCCATAAGCAACCACCAGCGCGTAAGCGCAACGGCAAATAATTAACTAAGCAAAATATAGAACAATAACACCACGCGATTCTCGTCGAGTTATCTCTCGCATGGATTAAACAAGATATAGAAACTGATAAGAATTTTCAACAGCAACAGAAACTGATACCTAAAACATGAAGCTGAATTTTTCCTCGCTACATATTCATTGCATCGTTGCCGAAAGTGATGTCGGTTATAATTGTATTGTTCTTCTTGGAGGTAAGCATTATTCTCGAGAGAGGTGAGCGCGTGAAATATAATCGCTGCTGCACTGATTAATTGCGCTTTTAACATGCAAATCAGCCTCAGTTCCTTGCTGCGGCAGTGTGCTTTCTATTTCTCTTGTTCAGCGCTTCATTGAGTACGTAAGATGGGCCACGCGGTCGCAGTGTGAGAGCGTGTGCTTCATTCACATTGCGCGCCTTTCTGACCTGGTTGTTAACTATACGAGGAGGCCCCGCCGCGGTGGTCTAGTGGCTAAGGTACTTTTATATTGTCTTTCATATTGTATTATTGTCTTTTATATTGTATTGTCTTTTATATTGTATTATTTTATAGCTTTTATATTGTCTAGGGTACGTATGATTAGCCACACAAAAAATCATTTGATCTGTGGATACTCACCCTTAATAAAGCCGCAGTAATGAGCAGGCATTCACCGAATAAAGTAAAAACAAAAGCATTCCCGTGCTCGCAAGTCACAAAAAAAAATCGTATCTTATTCTCGAAGGCTATCTGTTTCTTTTTTCTTCATTTTCTTTTTTTTCTATCCATTTTTACTCATTCGTTGCAGGAACCACGAGATTGTAGCCAAATTATCTGCCTGTAACTAAAGCTTTTGTTTTTACCAGTCCATATCCTTATGCTTTATTGCATTTACATACGCTGTTGTAGCTTGTACAAGACTATCGCAGGAGTGGCGTGATAAGCGAATAAACAAATATACACTGGTTTGTAAACAGTTACATATCTAAGAACAAACCTAGAGACACGGACAGACGAGGACAGACACGTACTGATAGCGATGTCCTAATAACATTATTGTTAATTGCTGTGACAGGCAGGCCGGTCACGCGTTATCTAAATGTACTTCAAACGCTGCACGACTGCCTTGCGTATATACTGTCAATGCATGGTAAGTGATTTCTTATATCTAGTTGTCGATACAGTGGTCTTCACCCCGCCGAGCTGGTTTAGCTGTAATTGTTGCTCGACTGCTGACCCCAAGGTCGTGGAATAGAATCCCGGCCACGAAGGCCGCCTTTCAATGAAGGCGAAATGCTAGACCCCATGTGGTTAGATTAAAGAGCACGTAAAAAAGTCACTGCATATACACTCCGCTGCATACGCGCCAGGCCATAGACTGAAAATCCTTTTTTTTCTCTCTCTCTTTCTCTTCTGTTTCTTCTCTTTCTCATCTTTATGCCCCTTTCCCATTCCCCCAGCGTAGGGTAGCAAACCGGGCATGTGCCTGGTTAGCCTCCCTACCTTCTCTTTTGTTATTCTCGTCCTCCTCCTCATCCTACTCCTCCTACACGGAGTATCTGAGGGTATGCTGTGCTGGCTACGCCGAAAGGATGGGACTACCTGTGATCATAAGGAGTTTCGCCCCAAAAGAAAACAAACGGCGGCTGAAGTTTCCGAAGCCCTCCACTACTTGCAAGTCGATATATCGATACCTCATTCACAGAAAGGCACACACGGTGGCGTTATGGTGCGTTCTTTTAATTCCCTAATTCACGCTGAACTGTAATCAACGCTTGAGAGCGGATATTTTTTATATGTAATGAAGTTATTGATGTACTACCGCATGGGACCTGCTTGAAACAGTCCAGTAATGACACATTTTACAGTATCTGTATGCAGAACGAAAAAAAAAGAATAAACAAGGAAGTTATAAGGCGTGGACGTCACGCAGACCCTCACAGGTGTTGACCACGCACTCCGATTTGCCTGCTCAGCTGTACGCTTCAAAGCCACGTCGCAGCCTTCTGAAGGAACCCAACATCTCGCTTATTGCTGCCACAACGCGTTTACGCGCGAGTGCTAAAGAACTGCGGACGTATATCCATACGCACACGAAAGGAGAGTTTACGCCGCGCAGTGCCCGTGGTCAGTTGCCGAAACGTCACAAGCCTCTGGCGGCTGGATGGCGTTATGCTCTCGTTCCTTCCACGTCTTTCGGCATCTCCGCAGCGAGCAGCGCGGATTCGCTCTGTTTGACACGGAATCTGTAGTGACTTTTGTCGCTGTGATGAATGCGTTTCAAGGCGTCTCCACGCGGCATATATGTTCACATCCACGCGATCCTCACAAAGGGTGCGAAACAGCGCGAGAAGTGCCACACAGTTTGAGGGCGCGGCAAGGGGTGACTTAGCTGCAGAAATACCAAGTGTGCACGGGCCATGTATGTAGAGCTCAATATCGCTGTATATATACACGAAAGGAAATGTGGCATGCAGCCCAGTTTTATCGCCTAAGATTTAATCCGACATTTATCGCAATAGCTTCTGCAGGCACTGCAACTAATTCGCTAGCTTAGGCCACGTGCTCTGGTGTTGCCCCTCGTTGCGAGGCGCAGGCCAATCAAATGAAAACAAGTAGCTGTCCGCTTTCAAAAGCCCCGATGTTGGGGATCAACTGTGGGCTGTCCAGAGGGCCCAGGATGCAGCGGTCGGGCTTGGCCCGACTGTCCCAACGTGGAAGCGGCCAGCTGCGCGTTGAGTCATGCACCTCAGAACTAGCAATAAAGTTTCGCATCCATCCATCCATGCGCAATGAACCACCACTCCAACCCAAAACCACTTCAGCTACTCTGTGAGCGTCAACGAACGTTGCGCAGAAAGCTATAGCACTGATTAAAACAGCACTGATTATATCAGTTGTGTGAGAGGTATGCATATTCAAACGTTTCAAGGCTGTCGGTCGAGGCATGTCTGTTTGCTGGCGTTGGCGTGAGCCTTGGCCGTGATGATGATGTGATGATGATAGCGAAGATGACAGTGATAATCACGGGCAACGACTGGCTTGTGCAGCATACATGATGTCTCGATATGATCTACGATGCATTTCGTATGACTGGAAACGAACAGCAACCATGAGGGGAACGTGAAGAGACCTCATATTCCGCTCAAACCCTGACGCTCAAACCGCTCAAACCCTGACGAAGACCGGTCCACCGGTCGAAACCGTTGGTAATAAAATTAAGACAACCGCTAAGTTGTATTTCTTCCCTTCCCCAAGTACGTTTGGCCCATTGCAAAAACTTCTTCGAATATATATATATATATATATATATATATATATATATATATATATATATATATATATATATATATATATATATATATTAATATATATATATATATATATATAGTTTTTTCAACTGTTTCTGCAACTGTCACTCTACCGAAACAGATTGAGTTTCAGATCTCTAGAACTCATCAACGAGGGCATTCATTGTACGAAATCAATGGTTTTTTCGGCGTCTATTTCACAGCTTCTCAAGTCTGCAATTCAATGTTTATGAGATCTACCAGGCGGAACAATTTGTACATATTAATACCATCTTATTAGTGTTCTTTTATGGGCTCAAAGCAGATGAGTACTAAATATTTTCAGCGCTCTAAATGTGACTGTAGAAAATATTCTCTCTGCCCAAAAGAAACTTCCCTTTACATTCTGACTCATGAAGGCCGACAACGCGACTAAGATTTATATGCGACCGCTTCTTCCATTTAAGCAGTCACTCACCCGAAGGATAACCACGGGGCTGTCCCTTAAGAACAAAAACTATGCCTAACGACGACATTATTTTCAGATGTTCGTTCCATTTGTATTTCAGAAGGTAATTCTAAAGAAGGACGTCCTCGAGAGGTGAACGTAAATAGAATTACAGATGGGGATTTCCCACGGTGTCACCAGTGACGCTTGCGGCGTTTTCGGCTTTTTAACCTGAGCACCAGAGTGTGCTTCTTTCGTAGACATCAAAACAAATGTAGTTCCAAGAATCACTTCTCAAAAACAACAATAAGGGCCTTGGCCTGCGTCGTCTAGTTACAACGGGGAGTTGAAGCAACCCTGCCTTGAAAAGCGGCTTTCGGTAAAGCTTATCAGTTTCGATGCTACGTCAAACGACAGGTAAGCGCACCGCGGGGAGTGCGACCGCCAACATTCTCGTGGCAAACTCACGTGATTATTGATAAGATAATTAATGTAAAGGCAGATTGTTGCTCGATGTTTCTTGGTATCCAGTCGCTCCCACTGGTACAGCCACTTCAGTGTGGTATGAAACTCATGGTACATATGCCAACTTTCGTACAAACCTATAGTTGCATAAAAAAAAAAATGTGGACTCTGCTAGCAGCGCTACGGAAGATAGAACGATACGTGGGGTTCAACGTCCCAAAACCACCATATGATAATGAGAGACGTTGTAGTGGAGGGCTCCGCAATTTTGACCACCTGATTTTATTAGCGTACACCCAAATTAGCTGCGGAAGATTTCTCTCGCACATGAGTAAAGGGGTGTTTGAAGAGAGAAATCTTTTCACGGAATCGAATAAAATGCATTTATATCTGCTTTGTAATAATGAGCAGCCATTTTGACAGGTGCATAATTTCAAAGGACGCCCACATGTTTGTATGAACAATTTAAAGAAGTTACGTCATTACATAATAGGCCAAGGAGAGTTCCTTATGAAAATGATCATCATAAGTAAATTATCGATTTGTTCTCATAAGCACAATAACATTTATTCAAAGAGTGCTAGCAATCCTTGATAAGAGAGCCATGTCATGCTTCCGGAGTGCCGTAGCTTGCTGCCCTGATTAAGTTTTTAAATTTGTATATGCTATGCTTCTTGAGACAAAACGTATTAGAATTTTTTTCCAACACAACGTTTCTTTCCGTTACAGCTAAGACACTGGAGTGTTTAAGAGCTATTCAAAAGATATTGAGGAGTACTACTGACTGGAACTGAATCACTTAGTCAAGTATGGCATCGTTCGAATCGCTGTCTAAATGTTTCAAATATTTACGCACAGTAGTGTTCAGTATAGAGATATACGTAGAATACTATCGTAGTAATTGAAAACACGACAGAGAAGAGGCAGATCTTCAGAAAAGATTGTACTTACTTCACCACATCAATTATGCACAAAAATGAGGGTACTGAACCCACCCTTTCTTAAGATCGAGGGCACTATACATGTGAACCGCGTCTGCAAGACACTGACGCACAGAGACGAGCTTTACCGGCACGACGCCTGGCTCCCGAGATGCTCGGCGACCGCTTGTTGACGGCGTACTTGAATGGCCTCTTCCTGTACAGCCTTGGTGGGCGAAGTTCGCGGGGAGCCAGAGAAGCAATTGATCCCCGTCGCTTGAACGATCGCGCTTCACAAGGGCTATCCGACTCCTTGACGAACTTGGTTCGCGTCATGGTCTCCGCACGAAGAACTCCGCTGAAGTCAGATTATCCATATTGCCCGGAGCATGCCCGAGACGTATGTGGTACACTGAAGTTATCAAACAGACAAATAATTCACTGTTATTCGCTTATGAGGAAATCCATGAGCACTTCATTTCTTCGAGTGGAGCAACTACGGCATGATTCTTGTATCAGTGGGCACAACAAAAGTGTTGCAAAGAATATGAGGTTGTCCCACGGGACATGATCCGAAGACGTGTGCGCCATCAAGCCAGCAAATACAGCAAAGTTGAGTTGCCACGATGCTATAACTGGCGTAGAATCTTGTTTTCGAAATTCGTAATCCTGAGGTCATGTAGCTGGACGCTGCCCCCGTCGTTCAGTCAGGATGACAGAAGTTTGACAGGGATTACGAAACCACACAAATTCATCAGTAACACCTTTAGCAGCGTTGACAAGGCAAGCTGGAAATGCTGGAGCACTTGGATTCACACACACCACGCTCCTCAGACTGTTCTTGCAAACGCGGACCGCGGGAACCACACGCGAGTTGAAGGGCACCTCTCTGGGCAAGCAGTCGGCGGCGCGGGCATCAAAGGGATGCCAAACAACACGCCGGGGACACCGCGAACACACACAACACGCTCACCACCTCCTCAGACACTGAGCGCCGGCGCGAGAGTGAACGCTCGAAAGCCCATGCTTCAAGGATCAGCCAAGGACATCCGCGAAGTGTGCCACTACATAAGAGTCGAAGGAGAGGGCCGCCCCAAGGGGAGCGAGAAAACCATTCGCCTGCTGCACACACACACACAAACATTCATACACAAATCCTTCCTTTCTCCCAGGAACACAATGGGCGTACGCTATGGCTCGGCGACCACCACGAGACGCTGGGAGGGAAAACAAAAAAAAAAAGAGGAATCCTCCGATGTGGAACTTCTTCCTATTCAGAAACGAGTGTATGAGTAGCGACCCTCGGCACGCGAACGCCTACAACAGGGCAAGGCGCGACGCGTGTATCCATAGGAGCCGCGCGCAGCTGGCTAAGGCCCTCCTGCCGTGCTGCTGGTGATGCAGGCCTGTTATATACCGAACGGTCGCAGCGAGGCAAACGTATTGTCTCCGTGTCGCATGGTGTCACGAGGCAAGGTGAAGGCCGCACGTCCCGCTCTCTGCCCATGCGTGTCTGTGGCTGCAGAACCACTACGCACACTCGACTCCCGTGTATATTAGTCCACGCGAAAACGCAACGTAGGGTCTCTGATCGCCACGACTGTCTCCCGTGCATCTGCGTCAACGAAGAGGTGAGGCGGAGCCTGACTCAGCTGAAAGGGTGTTGGCTCATTCCAACATAACCCCCCCTGCTACAGAAGACCTGTCAAGCGTACTGGCATGAGGCAGAGGTGAGAGAAGTTGTGCAGTTAACTGTCGTCTTCTGATTCCAGTCTGTTCTCTTTTTTGATATTTGTATATCTCTCCCCTTGCATAATGAATGTTACAGCGGGCCTATAGTCAGAGCTACGCGCCCCCCGCCGTTGATGCCGCGCTCTCCTACGTGTTTTTTTTTTGCCGCGTCAAGGTGAACGTGTTTATTGCTCGGTTCGGTGCCCACAGCGTGGCTTCCAATTGGCGTCGCTGGCTATGCGAATGACAGGCGAGGAGGGAGGCTCTAATTTGGCGCCGAGATATTAGCAAGCCCCGCGGGCGAACAGTGGTAAGAGAAAAAGACACGCACGCGCGTTCGGGAAAACAAAAACAAAAACAAAAAAAAGGCGTGAACAGTTCGCGCGATCGTAGCTACTCGTCACCAACGACTACACCTGCATTCCGTCACGACGTCTCTTCATTCTCTGCTTCGGGAGTGAAAGAAAAGACAGCCAATTTTCTTACCCATGCTCATTTCCCTTTGACCTTCGGTAGCGAGGTTACATGTAGGCCTAATTGAGCTGGGAATCATGTGGCTGATCTTAGCTTTTATGAATGGCTTAGTTTAGGGATACTCATTTTCTGCGTGAAACAAAAAATACGGGATTGTAAAAAAAACTGAAGAATATCGGTAAGTGCGTATGCACTGTACGTGGAATAGGCAGCACCTTCCAAGGGCATGATGCACGTGGATCAACGACACTTCAACGCCGTTTTCTTTATTGGAGAAGCCGTGACTAAACTATGGCACATGTAGTCGCCCCGTCCTTGCGTGCACGAAACTTGGGGAAAGATATCATTAGAACAACAACAACAAAAAAGCTGTTGAGTGGTTCGGCGTAACCATGCGGCAATGATGAACATAGACTGGCGCTACTCGCTCTTGTTCTAGTAATTACTGTCGACATCGCAGCGTACGAAGCGTACCTATTAAGATTACAAATGCAGCCAAACATGGTACGCCAGAATTTTTCGTAAGAGCGATCGTCTTCAGCCAATCGTGATGCGCGGCGCATCATTAGTGAATTCAGTCAGCCAATGGTAAAGAGAGTTCCCGTATATAGAGTTTCGAGAATTCAGCCCCAATACACTCTACTCAGAATCTGTACATGTGACCGCAGCTATTCGCAGAAACTAACTACCGACATATTTTGACTGTTTTGTAAGCCACTCTCGCTCCCGGGATCTCGAAGGGGCACCTTTTCACAAACTAATCAAGGGTGCGACGAAGTGAGCGTTTCGCCGGCTCTCATGGTGTATTTGTCTCTCCCAAAACACACCAGATCACGTTACCCGCAGCATACGCAATCAACGCAAACAATGTGACTTTTATTTAACAACAGGAATGCGCTACAATCAAACGTGTTTTCATGTATGAAGGCACACAAGTTCTGAGAAAAGGGGTGGGTTGACCAAGGGGGACTGCTGCCATCGTACAAGAAGAAACATTTTCACTACGGTGTACAAACAACGTCTGCAGAGTCTGAAGATTCCCATAATTGTATTGCACAAGGCGCACGTAAAGTGCTAGTCAGTGCCTCCCTTTGCTCACTTCGCTTCTTTTAATATATAAGTGGTTGTGTCTTAAAAAGAACAAACTTAGTGGAGTTTCCTTTCTGCCACTAGAGTTCTGGAGTTGCCTTTTTGTCATCATCCGAACGATTGCGTACACGAGACAAAAGCGTAGACACGACAGTAACACAGCAAAACAAGAGCTTAGCAGTAGCGAAGATGCTGCTAAGCTTTTTTTTATGCAATAGAATATACTCCCATTAAGAACTTGTGTTAATTGAATCTTTATATTTTATTGTGAGCTATACCTTCAATATCACAACAGCGAACTTCCCGTGCGCCAGACAAACTTGCCCCACCGCAGTGGTCTAGTGGCTAATGTACTCGGCTGCTGAGCCGCTGGTCGCGGGATCGAATCCCGGCTATGCGGCTGCATTTCCGATGGAGGCGAAAATGTTGTAGGCCCGTGTGCTCAGATTTGGGTGCACGTTAAAGAACCCCAGGTGGTCGAAATTTCCGGAGCCCTCCACTACGGCGTCTCTCATAATCATATGGTGGTTTTTGGGACGTTAAACTCCACATATCTATCAATCAATCAAACCAGACAAACTTGCGGAAAACACATGTTGCCTCATATGACCCTTCGTTTACTATACACGAACAGAGCGAAGAACAAAAAAAGAACAGAATAAGCTAAGACCACCGATAAGGCAAAAAATTGCAGCATTTCCGAGTATCACGAGGAAGACAGATAAAAATGCATATTCCCGCAGTGTTTCGTTCTTTGTTTCAGGCGCTCGCCACGAACTGTATACACATACATAATCCAGTCACTGAAACCCTCATCGAGCCCCGGTGTTGACCTTATTAATACGAAGTTTTTAAAAAGTACTGTTGTGTATTCCTCTATTATTTTGTGCAAAATATTCCAGCAGACCCTCGACACGAGCATCCTGCCGGCAGATTGGGAAGTCGGGAAGGTGGTGCCACTCCATAAGTCCGGTAACAAACACACGCCTAACAATTTCCGACCCATATCACTAACAAGCATTCCATGCAAAATTCTCGAACATGTAATTTTTTCCCATCTGGTCAAATTTCTTGAATTTAACTCTTTCTTCTCACCCACGCAACATGGTTTTCGAAAGAAGTTCTCGTGCGAGACCCAATTGCTTTCATTAACCCACAAGCTACACTTAATTTTAGATCGCCGTTCATCCGCTGATTGTATTTTCCTCGACTTCTCCAAGGCTTTTGACAAAGTGTCTCACAAACTACTCCTTTACAAACTAAGCAAGTTAAATCTAGATCCTAAGTTGTTTGCATGGATTGAGTATTTCCTTTCTAATCGTTTCCAGTTCGTCACAGCCAATAACTATGACTCTTCACCCAGTTCTGTTCATTCCGGCGTTCCCCAGGGCTCTGTCTTGGGACCACTTTTGTTTTTGATATACGTTAATGACCTACCTAGCTGTGTTCTCTCTAATATTCACTTGTTTGCAGATGACTGTGTTATTTTTCGAGAAATTAACAATGATAACGACGTTACGGCACTGCAATCGGACATTAATGCAATTTCTAACTGGTGTGAGCAATGGTTAATGGAACTTAATACAACTAAATGCAAAGTCTTACGCATTTCAAGAACAGCCCTTTCGACGGGTTCCTATTACCTTAACAACACACTTCTTGAACCTGTGACGTCGTACCGATACCTGGGAATTCATATAACAACTGATCTTACCTGGTCGATTCATATTAATACCGTTATTAATAATGCTAATCGCCTGCTTGGCTACCTTCGCAACTTCTTTTCTGCACCTACCTCTTTAAAAACACTTTTGTACAAATCATTGGTTCGTTCTAAACTCGAATATGCATCATCCATTTGGGACCCGAGCCATGGCTATCTGGTGACATCACTTGAGCTCGTGCAGAACAACGCAGCACGTTTCATTCTCGGTAATTTCACCCGTGCGGCAAGTGTCACGTCCATGAAAAACTTGCTTCAATTACCCACTCTAACTTCGCGCCGCAAACACTCTCGCCTCTGTCTCTTTCACAAAATTTACTACCATAATTCGCCCCTATTCAGTGAGTTAATTACTCCTCCTTCATATATTTCTTCTCGTATGGATCACCGACACAAAGTAGGAACAATACCATGCAACACCAATGCCTTCTTTCAGTCATTTATTCCTCGGACGTCGCAAGATTGGAACCGCCTTCCCGGACTGACCGCCGCAATCGAAGACAACCATCAGTTTCGTGCAGCACTAGCTAACATTGTATGATTAGGGCCCATGTATGTTTGTACTTATCTGCTTACTACTTTTGTTGCTGCTTTTTAGTTTTTTGTATAACCTTGTAACCCACTCCCTTCTGAAATGCCTGTAGGCCTTGAGGGTACAAATAAATAAATAAATAAATAAATAAATAAATAAATAAATAAATAAATAAATAAATAAATAAATACTTCGGCACGTACACCTCACGTGGAGCACGACACGAAAACAAAGCCACGCGTGGCGAGTTGAGATGCAGCACGCACGCGCGACATCGCGACACAATTAAAACCGCCACGCGACCTTGTCGGCCGTCAGCCATCGCGACAAGGCCTCGCTACGTCTTCCTTCGCCGGTGCCATCCTTTGGTTCCTCGCCAGACTGTTATAATGACAGCGCGTGCGCCCGTTTGGTAAACATTTCTTCCTTTCTTTCGAGCTCTTGCCGCATAGACGGCAGAGAGAGAGAACACAAGGAGAACGGCAAGGAGGTTAACCAGGGCTGATCCCCGGCAGGCTACCCTGCACTGGAGAAGGGGACAGGGGAAGGCAGCAGCAACACAGAAAACACTGCTTCTCATTTACTTCTCGCATTTCTCTCTCTCTCCATCGACTCCTTTAAAGGGGGTCTCGGCCATGCTGGTAGTTAAAAACTGTCCGACAGTATGAGTCACACCATGGCACAGGAAGACATTTGTGCGACACGAGAGACCCTGAAGAAGTAGAGACAATGCCACGGCGACTAACGTCGTCGGTCCGAGTCTTGCAAACAAGTGCGGCGCTGTATGAGAATTACGCAAATCCGCTCGACCAGTTTTTGTAAGCGACGTGGACATATACGTATGCTATTTTCAGTCAAGGTGGTAGGTGTCGGCACCTGCCCTGCGCGTGTACAAGAGCGACACGCTAATAATTTTTCGCCGTTGGACTACATGGAAATGGTGCTGTCGAGCGCCGCGTATAAGGGGTCTCTCGGAGAGCCATTGTTTGCCTAAATTAACCATTATAACCTCCGCCCTCCGGGTAGCTTCAAAACGGAAACGGTTGTTAGAGAAGAGAGCGAATAATAAATGGATCGGTTAATTAAAGAGCCTGTCACGTGGTACTCGGGGTAAGTAATGAATGACCGGAAAGGCCCGCATAAAGGCCAGGGTGAAGTCGATCGTCAAGGCATTCGGGTGCACTATAGTTATGATTGCCTTCAAGGTCATCTTGAACGCAACTTTTCAAGCGTTAGGATTTATCCAAACTCACAAACGATGGCGCACAGCTCAAGCAGCAACAAGGTGACGCTCTATAGACCAGAAACATATCGGTATTTGCGCCGTTCAAGCGCAAGAGAAAGAAGTGACCTCCGGTACTCTTTAGGTATGTTACAAGTGAGACTTGCGCATGTTCTGCAGACTGCGTGCGTTCTTGGGGCAGTAGTGAAGACAGTATAACAGGGGTAAATCCGCAAGATTGAGCGCCATCAGGAAATAGATGGTCAATCAGAAAATTTAAACACGTATGTTGGACGTAGTATTTTGCATTAACTTTAGTGACTGAGCAACGATGGGAACGTTACTGCGGAGAACCGATTTCCTTCATGCGTATATAGTTAAGCAATTTTGTGCTTATCCCAGTCAATAATCCAAGTGTATTGTTACGAGGCACTGCAGCGATGAAGTTTAGGACACTACAGAAGAAAAGGACACCCAGCGATATTCACGCCGACGGGTCTCCATTTCGTATATTTGATTAAACCACGGTACATAACTGAATGAATGAATGAATGAATGAATGAATGAACTTTATTTAAGGTCCAGCAGTTTTCACTGGGCGAGGTGGGTGAAGAGGGCATTAACCCATGCCACTTCCCACTCTCCATCGATTATGATGGCGGTGCCTCAGATGACCGCTCGAAGTCCTTGGACCCGGGCGGCATCTTCAGCTTGCCGAACGGCCCAAAGCTGGTCGGCCAGCTGGTCGCTGGTCAGTGCTAGTGAATATATTTTAAAACAGACTGCCCTCCTCCCCCCCCCCCCCCCACCTCCCTGTAAGTATTAAGTCCACAGCTAGACACGTTAAAGAAATTCAGGAGGCAGGAATTTCCGGAGCCCTCCACTCCCGCGTCTGTCACAATCGTATCGTGGTTTTGGGACGTTAAGTGCCATCAATTATTATTAAACTTCTAATCGATGACACTGAACTAATGCATAAAGGCTATCTGGGCTCTGTCCTGCGCTCACGAAACGCATACACTGCTGAGACGCCCGGTTCAATAAAGACTGCATTACCTTCCGAATGGATTGATTGATATGTGGGTTTCAACGTCCCAAAGCCACCACACGATTAGGAGAGCAACCGCAGTGGAGTGCTGCGGAAATTTCGACCACCTGGGTTTTTTTAACGTGCGCCCAAATCTGAGCACACAGGCCTACAACATTTCCGCCTCCATCGGAAATGCAGCCGCCGCAGCCGGGATTCGATCCCGCATCCTGCGGGTCAGCAGCCAAGTACCTTAGCCACTAGACCAACGCGGCGGGGCGATTACCTTCCGAATAGTCACTGCAAGATAAGAGTACCAGGAATGACACCACACCGTCGCATAGATGCATTTCCCAAAGCCGTAGTACTGCGTTGCTACATGGTTGGCGTTGCGTCAATTCAGGTCACACAACGTCTACCAGCATAGGCAAAGATGACATGACGAGGAAGCGTTATAACGTCGTAGTTAAGTGATAATGATGGGCACCAAGATGACCATTTTAATTATGCAATAACGTCACGACAGAACTCCCAGGAAATGAAACCAAGACAGTTTCGTAGCATAGTACGTCATTTAGGTCCTATATTGCCATCACCACCTTATTGAGGTTCAGGACCATCCTTTAAACATAGACCACAAAAGTCGAAAATGCAGAGTTATTTAAGAGTTGTTAGTACGGCCATTTTTACCGACGAGATTACAGTTTGTTTTAGAACTGAGTGCCTATAGTTTATCAATAAACATCAATCGACAGCAACATACGTAGGATGAATACCTTTCCAGTTTACAGTACACATCTCGCGTCGCCCAGTAGCTGTGTTCCGGATCACCACGTTGCTCCGGCTGTCATCCGCTGCCCCGATTCGATACGGAAACGCACCGGAACGGCTGATCACCGCAGGTGACGACGTACTATGCGAGCGCCAGCGAATCCCCGAAAATGAAACCGCTTCGACTTTCGGCTCCGAAACATAAATCAAGGCGCCGGGCACACTGTGTACTCGTTCGCTCAGCGTGCGATTAAGACGGGAACAAACGAGCCACCTCCCGCTGTGGCAATATATCGCGCGTGCGCCCTTTCGGCGGTCACCCCCGCTGCTTTTAGCGTCTAAGGAATCGGTTCCGCGCACAGCTATACAATCGCAGATGATTGGCGACGAGCTATAAGCGCGTAGACGCCGAGAATGGGGCTCAACGCGGCGGATTCTTTTCTCGACTCGCATAACGTCGTTCTTGCGCCGCGTCTGGTGATGGCGTTGGTGTGCTCGATTAAAGGTGAACTTGTTAGGCGCCTTTAGCTGACCGATTCTGTTGTCCATTCCACGTTCTGCTCAAACGCTCAACGTTATCGGAGCGCAAAGTGCGTTGTTGGTTTTAGCCAAGCGTCTTTCAGTCAGGGCAATCGCGACGCCAGCGGTGCATAAAAGTCAAATGTAAGTTGAAAAGAAAAATGGGAAGCGTACACACGGCTCCGGAAATTGTGACCACCTGGATTTCTTTAACGTGCACCCAAATCTGAGCACACGGGCCTACAACATTTCCGCCTCCATCGGAAATGCAGCCGCCGCAGCAGGGATTCGAACCCGCGACTTGCGGGTCAGCAGCCGAGTACCTTAGCCACATAGACCACCACGGCGAGGCGACCGAAACATACTACGTGGGCTTTCGTGGTAAATCGGCCCGTACATGTTACGTATTTTGGCCAAAGTTACCGCGTGGTTGAAGGAAAAAAAAGTAAGGTGTTATCTGCCAGAACCAAAGTACGATTACGAGGCGCGCACTAGAGGGGTATTGCGAAGTGAGCTCGATCAATGAAGCTTCCGTAGTGTAACCTCACTCTGCATGCTTAACAACCACGGGATATTTTTTTTACATTGAATTTCTTGTTGAAAGCAGGTCACCGTGGTTGAACAGCAAAGTTGCGCCCTCGTGGTTAGCAGTTCCCGCATAAATAATCATGCAGCGGGATATGGAAGCATTCCAGTTTGAAGCGGTTAACTGTATTCGCCTGTGTTTAATACAAAGGTTCTTCCATCATAGGGCGCTACGAATATACGGAAACAGTGCACATGCACATCAACAACGCGAAAACGATTTGTTAAGAACAAATCTACAACGATTCCAAGCACAAGGTACTCTACCATGTACAAGGTACTCTACCATGGGAGAGCATTATGTTGTGTGTTGAAAAAAAGTAAACGATTTAGAGTACTTGGTACTCCATGGGAGAGCGAAGAGCCGTCCCTTGGGTCTCACAATTTCGAGGCGGTGTCGACACATATTACGCCTTGAACGAGTTCATGAGTGTTCAGAAAATTTTGTTAACACCTTGGAGTACGAGGTATGGGAGAACATAAAGCCATCCCGTGGGCCTCACACTTGATGAGGTCCTCTTGTAAAATAAAAAAAAGCGCTGTGTGCCTACACAACGATAAATCCACGCAGTGGCGCAATAACAGGAAATGTGTAGAAACGAGGTTAACGATTCAGAGTACTAAGTACTCTACTGGGCGAGGGCACAGAGCCATTCCATGGAAAATGTAGAAGTTTTACCAACAATTGTGTTTAGAATACGGGTCAACGATTTCGAGTACTTGGTACTCTACTATGGGAGAGCATAAAGCCATCCTCACACTTGATGAGAAATTGTGTGTTTAGAAAAAGTAAGAAACGATTTAGAGTACTATAGGTACTCTACTATGGGAGAGCATAAAGCCGTCCCGCAATCCGTAATAAATCCCTGGGTGAGAATTCGGCACAATGCAAAAGAACATATAGAACAGACTTCGTCGTTGAGAAAGACAAGTGTCAGCCAAAGTAGAAAGCAGAAGCCATGGCACATGACTTTCAACAGTTTTCTATTGCTGCTTCTCGAAATTTCAAAACCTAATTTCTCTTAACAAGTGATACAAACACACACGTCCCTGCAATTGAAATATGTGGACAATCACTTTTATGTTGAAATTTGCGTACAAGTCGAAGGGGTGAACAAATACAGAAAGCTGAATTCAAATAGCCTATATTTTGCAGTGTACGGTGAACTCATGAAAAGTGTGCGGTAGTTAAATAGTTCTCCTGGTACCCTTGGCTCGCCGCTGCCCCGGCGTTCAAAAATCATCTTTAGGTGAGTATCGGCTGCTATTCTGGACATTGTCGAATTTCGCCATGCTGTCAGATTCCACCAATAATTGATGCTAATTGGCCAAGTGGTTTGCTACAATCTCTCTGATTGGTTTAAAGTGCCACCATTACGAAATTTGACAATACGACGGAATTAGACAGTGTCCAGAATAGCACCTCCGGTCTCATGCGGTTGCCTCCAAGCTCCTTGGTTGCCGCAGCTTGTTCAAAGAAAAATACAGACAGCGCCCATCTAAGAGTGGCGTCATTATATGCGCTGATTAAATTGTAGACATTTTAGGGGTGAAGCTCCTTAAGCCATGGGTCATGCGTCCACGATGTGTGATGTAGGATAGTAGTAGTGGGTAGCCACCTCTCGTTTAGTCCTTCAAATGTCCGCATGATGGCGGCACTTCTATAGCATGAATATATGATGAAAAGATGCGAGATGGCGGTACTTAGAGTGTTCACTAGAAGGGCACACGGTCGCATGGATGGACGGACGCACGAACGGGCGGACAGACGGCCACTTTGCCCCACTCCTCGTCATTCACTCCGTGGATATGTTGTAATTTTTTTTTCATTGAAGTTGCACCAGCATCATAAACTGTCTCACCAAACGTATTCCCAAAAGGTGATACACTTGGTGAGAGGCAAAAATCTGTTACTGGAAGTCATTGTAATGTATGTGCAACGCGCATGTAACTCCACGGAGCCATGATGAGTGTTAAGCACCATATCTAAGTCTCTGAAGCAACATAACTGATGCAGTACAATTCGCACGAGAGCTTGTGAATGATCAGGTGGTTCATGTAATGACTTAAAAAAAAATAAAGAAATGATGGAGATAGCAGAACTGGAATGACTTACTTGAGATTAACGGCTCGCTAAAATGCACGGCAAACGTTTATAATGCACGGTTACGACGCCGCATTTATTTATCGTTATCATTTCACTTTATTCTCATATCGGCGCAGCGTCAGGTCATTCAAGCAGGGGAATTACTGTTGTTGCAGGCAATAGAGATATTGCGCTTGTCTCTGCGTAATGCTTGCCCACCTCGGGGCTGTTCTATCACTCCGTTAATCTAGTACGACTACGTTCGCCCTTCTAAGCGGTACTCTATCACTCCGTTAATCTAGTACGACTACGTTCGCCCTTCTAAGCGGTACTTTAAATGCGCAACCCTCACGGAAAGCGTAAACAGTAGCAGCGATTCAGGGCGAATGACACGGACAGCGTATCGTAAGTGCGGCGATAGTGAGGCAGCGATAGCGGGGCAGACCCGTTCAAACGTAACGACTAAGGGTAGATGCACACAATTGAGTCCATTCTGATGGAGGCCACGCTGCCACGAGCCATGGGCGTGTGCGAGGCCACGTGGAAATATTTCCCACGGCGTAAACATAGTTCGCTGCAGGCCGCTACAGATGCAATCGCTTTAGCAGGTTTTTTTTTGTTTCGTGTTTCGTTCGTACGAGAATTTAAATGAGGCACAAAACAGAGCGTTTGGATAAACACAAGTAAAATATGTAAAGCTGATATGTAAGTCATAACAGCAGTATACCGTCGGTACACATAAGCTTCGCGCGCTGCTCTCATGAATTCGCGTATGGCTGCGTAGAGTTAACGAAACTCGCGATAATACGCATAGTCTAGTCTAGTAATTCAGTCAAGCGTGAAGCTTGATCTTCTCGCTGCTCCTAAAGAAAAAAAAAACAGTGTTTACAGCAAATTACAGGAGTATAGCCATCGCATTCCGGGCATCGCCGGTTGGAAGTGTCCACCAAATAGAGATTCCGCTCCCCATCTACAGGTGTGCCCACAAACTCTGGGCACATTATTTGAGATAGACGTCATCTGTGTGCTGTAAACACTGAAAGCTGTTTCAGGGGACTGGGATTGTTTTTAGTTGTACAATTATCTGTTTTTTTTTGTCTATACCTTTTGCTGAATGCCAATGCAAAGATGTCAGCTCAAATCATTGGTCCTTGCAGCAATGCAGTGGTATGAACCACCAAACGAATAGAGGCCAACGCCGCGTTCGTAAGGTAACGCTACTCTATAGGAATTAAGAAGAAAGAAGCAAGCGCCCGTTTCGCACCCCTTCTTTCTTTCCTTGCCAACGCCCATGAACTCTGTTGGAGAATTGATGATCACTTCGAGCTTTCCTATACACGGTAGGAAAGACGGCGTTGACCCCGAGGATCCTCTGACATTCTCCTGCTGAACATTCTGCTGACATTCTGCTGCTGCTGCTGAGTTCTGTTCGATTACCTGCCGCGGCGTTAAACTCGGAAAAAAAAAATGACGGCCCGAACATATCAGCATAGATTTTGATGCATGCTCGTGCACTGAATCTTGTTCGAAATCAATTTATCTAACGTCGAAATCAACTAATCTAGAAACTGATGCACGTTGCACGCTCAACTAGGGTTTTGTTTATTTCTTTTTTTGTGTCTGTGACAAGACACACTGCATGAAATTGTTGGCATTCAGTAATTTAAAGGACAAAAAAGGGCACCCGACTTTGTGTCAGCTGCTGCGGAGGTCATCATGGCGGAATCAGCACTGAGCGCCTTCAAGAACGTGACTGATGAATTATAGCGTATAGATAGCCAGAACTCTTCATTGTTCTGCTTTTGTTTTTTGAGAAACAGCCACGACTTTGTATACACCGTGGAACGCAATACGACGCTTAAATGCAGCTGTATATTCTTCACCGCGTGCTTCTATAAAACTTCGCATGCACTACTCAGCCATTCAAGGAACATTCAACGCTCACCCTGAGTTTCGGAGCGTAGGGTTACTCTATAGCTGGGCGTCGTTTGCGAGAGCCTCACCCTTTATGAATTTATATCTCACTCTTTTCTGCCCTCGTGCAGAAACAAGACCGGTGAATCTTTACACCTTTCCCTTATCTTAATATAATCTACCATCCCCCCCCCACAACGCTGATTAACTAACGAGATCGTTGATTAAGGCCAAGCTCTCACATTTTCTACCATAACAAATTTCCTGTCTTCTATCTTTCCAGCCACCACTCTCGCAAATAAAAGATCTCGTATACCATAAATACAGATGAGAAAAGTACGCGAGGTGAAGATAGACTTGATTTCTTTGTTAGGTAACTCGCAGGAACAGCAGAAAAAATGTGCAGCAGATAGTTCGTTCATGGCAAAAACATTCGTAGCCAACGAAACGCACCCGTAAGTTTTTCTGCTATGGCGTGTCACAAGACCACGGTGGCGGGCTTTCAAGTCACCGAATGAGTTTCCACAACCGTCTTAACACATGAAGGTCGCACGTGTTCTTCTGCAGTACCTAATACCCGAGGACATGCAATCTATTTCATGTGTGTGTGTGTGTGTGTGTGTATGTGTACACTCTCTAAGCCTCGCGTTGTGCCCCGCGAACGATCTGAACTCTCTCTATTTCCGTTTTTCCTCTCCCCCCATCCACCATCCCACGTGTAAACTGAAAACTTGAGCATAGTAGTTCCACTCTTTACCCCCATCAACAACAAAGAATGGTTGATACTCGTGGTACGCTACGCTATAAGTACAGTTCATATCGCGAGCAGCTGCTGAGTGATGGGCTCTCTTGCACCGTTTCATCAAAGCACGAAGTTATCCGCGCTTCCACGAAGCACTCGTGTGGCGTAGATAGATTAATTTCCCGCGATGGCTGTGAATGAAGGCCGCATACGGAAAACATGCAAAAATATAAGTTCGGACATTGTTCTGTGGAACATGTGATCGTCCATATTTTGCATCGGACTGACAAAAAACTTTTGATTCCGGATGACGAACTGATCGCGACAGATCTCTCAAGTTGCCTGTTATACCAAGCACGCTGAAACGCATTAGAGGGACTTTGTTCATGTTCGTCCACACGTCCACTCTGGCTCACCAATTCCACTGGTGGTATTTCCATGCTAAGGAGCCCAACTTGAAATTGATCGGTGTGGCGTTACCGCCCAGTGAATCTCCAAAAATCGGCGCACATGAGAAAGCTGTCGCCGAATCTGTGAACACTCGTGACCAGTTTTACCATCATCGTGTTTTCGAGCAAGTCAGGGCTACCTGTTTTCATTTTGCAAGGCAAAGACCAAACGCCTGGGTCTTTTTTTCCCACGTCACTAATGCCCAAACAGATCTGGCGCAACAATAAACCACAACGTAATATATGCATGCACGCACAAACGAAAGATAGGGCTCACGAACTTACGTATTCAAGGGGATGCGTATCCGTATAAGAAAAAGCAACCGCACTGCAGGGTCCAGTCAGAGTCGGTGATGAAGGTCGCACATATGCGCATTCAACAACGCCGAGCAGAAGTCGTTCCAGCAGGGCGAAGCACACGCGCACAGACTGTCGTACTGTAGTAAGCACCCAGCGCCGCGGGGCCGTACGTAACAGGAGAGCTGAAGCGTGCAAAGACCGCGCCGAAGGACGGACGATGACGGCGCACAGGTTACGCGCTGCCCTTCTCGTCACAGTCCGGGGAGCCGGCGCAAGGTCGGATGTTGCGTTCGGTAGACAGGCCCTTCCTTTCCTGCCTTTATTGAAAAGGCGGCCCTTTCGACGTCGCTGACTGCCACTCCAGAGTAAACATCGGTGCAGCTCTCAAGGCCACATCCCTCTCCTCTTCTTTGTGGTTCGCAAATACTTCTCCTAACGGTTCCGAACAAAGTGATGCACAAAGGGATGTACAAAGGGCGATATTCTATTCCCTTAATTTATGCGCTTTTCATTCAGCGGGGTGTTAAAGCCGAAGGAAAGAAGAATAAAACATTCGTAGGGGTCCGTTTATAAAAACACCTTTCCAGACGGCCCCGACAGGCGTGCAAAATTTAGACACTAAAATATGGCCTCTTCTGTGCCCACGTTGGCGATGACTGCCGTAGCAGTACGAAAACGCGCCTCTTGTCCTTGAACTTGGTTCAGCGCGAAGAACGGCTCAAGCAAACCGCAGGCACGGGTAGTCACGCTAAACGCTTTCCTTACAAACACTTCGCTGGAGGGTCGTGAAGATGAAGATTGCAGCTTAAAAGTCTGACGTAACGTAATACAACATACGATCCGAGAGACACAGCCACGGTCCTTAAAGACAAAGTGTACGCACTCGTATTCCCGCAACTCCGGCGTCACTAACGTCCAGTGTACACATCAAACTGAGCACTAGCACAGTTGCAGTCGTTTTCACGGAACGCCGGTCTATGTCTTTCCGGTGCAGTGGTCCAGAGATGCTGGTGTTCCTCGCTCAGGTTGTCCCTTCTATAGTCACGTCAAGACGCAGGAATCGACTAACACGTGCGCACGACAGAAAAAAAAAAAAGAAAAGATCTTGAAGAACGACGTCCTCAAGGAGCCCGTGGTTCCTTGAGACGTGAATCCGAAACCCGGCCAAGATGCAGAAGGGTGCGTACGGTTCACTTCTTCACACGGCCGCGAGTGTCGGACGGTGCCGGCTGTGGAGACGGCCGCGGAACGTGTGCCATCTTCCGCCGCAACCGATGTACGACGATTCTTACGGATCGAGTTCTCGCGCAACAGCCAGCCCCGCCGGGAGGAGAGTTCCAGCACCACCGGAGAAGAGGGCGAGCGGGTGAGACCCGTCCCCTTTTTCGGGCACCGGCTTCTCCGCCGGAGAGTAGAGACCCCCTTCTCCCTGCACGAACGCGTCGCGGCTCCGCTGACCCACTGGCCTATACCCAGAGCTCACCACTGGCTGCACGCAGCGGCAGATGCGGCCCGCAGGACCACGGAGTGTGCCAGTCGTCGTCGTAGTGGAAGTGTCTTGTCCGTGGTGCTCAGACGACGGCCGATCGCGCAGAGTGACCGGGCGACTTTCGAGGCGCCGAAGCGGTTCCCGCGTGTAGTACACACCCCGAACGACTCGAAGAGGGGACCGATTGCACGAGACGCGTCGCCGTAGGCCATGGATGTATACCCTGGCCTGTTATCTTTCGAGCAGGCTCTCCGCTTTACAAGTTGCGTCGTACAGCCGTCCTTTTGTCTCTTTTGTTTGTGTGTTCTGAACATTGTTCCATCTTGCTTGCCTCTGTGTCCCGACTCGATTTGGAAGCTGTATCTGCCGACCAGAGTTACTTCTGCACCTCAAATGATGTATTAAAAACACAATTGTTAATGTATCAGTGGGTATATACGCTTTTGTTAAAGGGAGATAACTAAATCTGGAGCGACGGAAGCCGAAGCAAGGACACTTCCGGTAACGGGCGTTGCTGAAACTAGAACACCTCCTCCTCCTCCTGTCCGCGCCGGCGACACAAGGACGACCGTAAACTACACAGCACCGTATTGCATTGACACTCCAATATCAGAACGCATTCACGTAATTCGAAGTTCGCGAGTCGACGTCGCAATGTAAGCGACCGGCGTTCGCGTCGGCTACGTCGACGTTAGAGGAAAATGTAACAGAGCCCCCAATCACAAAAGGCGTCGATTATTTCTCAGAGATACCTTTTACGAATCATGACCTTGGAAGCATCATTAGCGAAACTGGGACTCGCCAGCAGTGAACGAAAAGCGTCGCCTGTTGGTTCGCAGTATAGTCTTTCCCGTTTAACTTAAAAGAGCTCATCTTCCCAACCCACTCGCGACGCGAGACAAGTTTCCGGTCAATCGCGCTACATGGGTGCGGCGCACCTGTTGAGCCGTTGCAGCAGCGTGCATTTACGCTGCTCTGCATAACCCATGCATACGATGATAACGGGACAAAAAAAAAAAAACTAAAAGCGAGTTGTGGTTCGTGCATAACCTATGGACGCCGCGAACCCCTGTGCATAGGTGATCGCTGCAGGCACGTTAAGCTGGAACGGGTTTAGACGGGCATTAGCGAGATCATCCGTTTTCTTTAGGCAACGTTTTTTGCACCCAACACGAGGCTGTGAGCACGGAACGACAGCGTCGGAGGATGATCGAAAAGGGATGAGAAAATGCACCCGCCGGCGTATTTCTCGTTGGGCGGCTATAATAGACCACCAATAGCATGCGCGTACGTTGCTGGAGCCGCTACAGGTCAGATGGCCCATTCACCAGAGAAACATATTTCCTCCCGTAGAGAAGCCTCTGCGGGTGTGCAGCAATGTTGCAGTGCATAAATAGGCTTTTTTAATATTTTCATGGAGAGTATTTCTCATTAGAGCTTATCCGTAAATCATCAGCGTTTTGATGCTCAGTGCATCGATAGGTCTGGTCAACGCGCAGGATAGTTAAGAGGGGCCTCATAGTTATATGAATGCCGTACGGGTGGTTATAATAGTAGGACACTAACGATACGCATTTATTGTCAGTATCGAAATCTTTTCGTTCACGACAGGATGTCGAATAGGAGTCAAGCAGTGTGTGCTAACAAACAAGTACGTTTAGTATAGTCATATGTCAGAATTCAATCTTGCAATGATCCTGAGCCAAAAAGTATAGCCAGGATCAGTGAGGCGCAAAGAGGACTGGCAGCGGGGGGGGGGGGGGGGGGCAGAGTCCTAATGACATTCTTCTTCATTTACAAAGGGGAGGGAAATGACAGGGCATCCACGATCGACAGAAGTCTTTAGGATTGTACGCTGTTCAGCCACGTACCTTGAAAAGCGACTCGAAGCGAACTCAGAACCAGTCCCCGTGTTTAGCGAGCCGCAGACACCACCGACAACACAAGACAACACTGCCGCTAAAACCATTTAATCTCGCAGTGCTATTACTTACAAAAGTGCCAAGCGACAACAAGGTAGCGTACAGCGGTATATTGAAGGGAATGCCTATGAGCAGCAACGCAGCTTACACAACCCTTGACGGTGGATTGCTTGGGTCCAGTATAGGCGAGAATAAACTGTAAGCCCCGCAAGTAAGTGTCGTGCTACCTACGCTTGTAATTACGCGCCCACCGACAACCGCAAGTCGTTCACCGCGACGATGCCAAAGGCGCGCCCCAGTACGATTGCGTAGGTTTGTTTCTCCCTCCACGCAAGCGACAGCAAGTGCCCCTACGACTATATAGTTATACATCGAATGGCACGACCATCTCACGGGAAATAATTGCGCTCGCTCGGTTCGTTGCTCCGTTTTTGTTGCTCTTGCTGTCGTCGTTGTTCCTTAGCTGGGACATATAGACGAAGTTTTGCAACCTTAAAAGCTTATTAAAAATAAGTAAATCTGAAAGAAAAGAAAAAAAAAACGCGTAAACAAGAACTGGTGAGAAAAGAAAGAAGAACGGGAGAATAAAAAGTAAACAATCACGTGGAAACGGAGAGCTCACGTAAAACATGATTATAGTAAAGCATGTATGACGCGGTAAAAAACTACGAAGAAACGACTCAAGCACGCAAGTAAGCAAGCAATTGAGTGACACAGAGAGAGTGTGTGTGTTCTTTATAAGAACGCAAGGAGCACGCACAGACCTATACAAAATAGCAAGCACCCACTGCGTCGGAACAACTTGTCACACAGTTTTACGTTACATTTTCCTTCGAGACAGCTTATGTCCCCTCCCGAAACAAACGACTTCGCTGCGCCTAATTTGCGCGCCTCGGAAACGCGCGGCGGGAGGTAATTGGCGATTCCGAAACGGGGTCTGCGACCGTGCGACTGTGTATACAAAAAGAAGACGACGTTAAAATGGAACAGTTGCAACTATGCGAAATGTGCGGCGTGAATGGGTCGTATCCTTCTCTACGAGCTCCGCCCTTTAGTTTACTGGTTTAGCACGCACGCAGTGGTATACATAGATGGGCTTCGCCCTTTAGTTTACTAGTTTGGCACGTGCGACAAGACTGGACTATGACTGAGTGTGCGCGCGTGTGCTGCCAAATGTGCTGTTTCTATCTTCCCTCTCCGCTCTCTTTCATCTCCCCCATCCCTCTCCCATGCGCAGGGTGGCAAACCGGCTGCCTATAGGCTGGTTAACCTCCTTGCCTTTCCTCTATTTTCCTTCCTTTTTCCTTTCCTTGGCACGTGCGACGTGGTATATACATAGATGGCAATGGAACACGCTAAAGGAGCCGGCTTTGCTTGTAATTCACGCGCTTTCTTTGTCCCTCACGTCGGGGGACGCGCTTATAATTTCAGCCGCGACAGGGCGTTGGCGTTCCGAGTCCTTCAAGGTTCGAGAGAACCGGACTACCTCTATAAAGAGTGATACCGTATGGTACATGTGTATATATAACCTCCGCTAGCGGTGCCACCTATAATTTCTATACGCGTCGCGGAGTTACATGGAATGCACCAGTGCCCCCGTGTGTCTGCATACGCCCGAAACAAGCAACTTGCCGTGACGAGCGAGTACGTGTACACGCAGTCAGGAAGACGAACAGCCGTCGCCCGTGCAAGCTCCGCTCCTCGCGCTGTGGAGTCGTAAATCCACGGAACGTCGTCGACTAAGCGGAGGCCCTTTCAGTATGCTCGCTGCTGCTCCTCTGTCGGCTGGGCATAAAAAATTGCGCGCGGCGAAAGCGTGGTCGCGCGTGCCTCCTAATTAACTGCGCCCCTCCATTTTCCCATAAATCAGTCGTTCGGAGACCGGACGGCAAGAGAAACGCGGCGAATACCGAGTAAAGCGTACTATATCTCACGGGCTACAGCGAAATCAGGTGCATGCACGTCAGCTGGGTATTTCGCCTGGTGATAAGAGATCCAGCTCTCGACTGAGGGGAACGCGCTGCATCGGTTGCTGCTTCGTCTGTAGGCATAGCTTTTCGGCTTAATGCCCAGAAGTCGAGCGTGTGATCAGCAGCTTCATTAAGTTGCCGCATAAACGTTTCGTTCATTAATGGTCCTCATTGTGGTCCGTAATCGCGAGTTCTGGCGCTTTCTCTTGAAGGAAGGATAGCTACGGACTTGTTCTGTCATCTGCGGAGTCGTACATGCAATCGGCACTCACGAGAGATTCAAGGCATGTGATATGCAGTAGCGTTATATTTTATACACAGACGAGCCAGAATATCGAGAAGAATTTTGGTACACATTTTGGACAGAAACTGGTCGAGTGGTTAAGTGCTCTTCTTACATGATTGCTGTTGGGTGGACTTGAAAAGGCGCCAGACCTCACGCTGAAAGTGGCTGAAGGTGCCATGTCCTTTAATGTTGAATGCCTATAATTTGTAGCCAAGTAGAACCGGAGCTGTATTACGTACCAAGTTTTCACTATCGATGAGTAAATGAAACCACCTTCATTAAGTAAAAGGAGAAGTTTAAAAGTAGCAATAAAAAACAGTGGCGCCGACTCTTTTTTTTTTTTGCCGAACTAGTCGAAAAGTAGCCAATTTGGTGCAAAGTAGCCACCAACGGCCACACTGGTGCTCCAAGTTAAATGAAATGACTCCAGTATGCTTCCGTTGTTTTGTCTCTTAAACGCTTATTCTGTTCCACAATTCGAAGGTAGGTGCAAGGCTTTTAAGCCGTCGCTTCGGAGTTCAAGGCGACAAATCGAATTTTTGAATGCCTTATACAGACTGTCCACTCCCTTGACGTGCACAACAGTGACACTGAGTGATCACGTTTGATATTATAAAGCGATGGCCACGGAACAAGGTTGACCATAGGGCTGTGCACGAGCCGCATTTCCGATCACGAGTCAGAGCCTGGGTCCGCCGACTGCATCGAAGGCCCGCCTGAGTCTGACGCTGATGCGAGACAGCAGGGCCCGACATTCAAAAGCCAGGACTAAGCCCGGTGCAACCCGACATTATGTAAGTTTGCTGCAGACACAAGATATCGCTTTCCTAAAATGTGACAATGTATTCAACATATCAAAGTGAAACATATAAAAATTATATGTGACAGTCATTATGCACACAAACTACACGGTGTTTCTCCAAAAAAGCGAGCTGTCCAATGATTCGGGCTTCAGTGAGGTGCGGCGTGACCGCATTACATATACGGCCACTCTCAAGTTTTCTTTGCTGCTTTTAGTGGTAGCCGGAACAATCAGTATCTTTTTCTCAGGCTTGGCACATTGCAGTGGTTGTTCACCAGGGAACCTCAGCATCCCAGACGCAAGACAGAGGGACAAATAATCACAAAACTCACTTTGCGTGCTCATCGCAACGTGTCGGAAAAATTACTGCAGTACAGCGTGTATATTTTGGGCTCAATAGGGCTTTGCCCCTGGCCCGGCCCGCCCGACGAAAAACCATGTAGCCCGAGCGTGGCATGGACCCGATATGAAAAGACGTCGGCCTATTTGAGCCCGGCTCATGGACCTGACTGGGCTCTGGCTTTCGAGTTACCAAGGAGCCCACCTGCTCACTGAGATTCGAATCCACGACCTCTTTAGCCCGACATATGTTTTCACCGTTACCGGTGATCGTGCACTGACTGACGACAGGGACCTGGTCCCGTCAGGTGCAGTGAAGACTATCGACTATCACATAATCTTGAAATCTTCTGATAAGCTCGAGTGCTCAACACGAACAGTAGAGCTTATTCGGTAACCGACACAGCCACGTAAGGTAACGCCGATCCTGTCGACGCGCTTTACTGCTCATCCGATTTTATACTCGGCGGTCAACGACTGCTCTCGTTGCTATGAGTGTGTATACAGCGCGAATTGCTCGTACCGTGGCTTTTCACATTTCTTTTGGGACGTTAAACTCCGCATATCACCTCTCACATTTCGAGCAACACGTTTCAGGCAAATAAGTATTTCCCAATCGTGCTGCAGCACTCTCATCGTCACAACCACGTGGCAATATCATCAGGATGCTGCAGAAATTTAGATCATCCGGGGTTCTTTAAGATGCGCCCACATCTCACAGTACACGGCCCTCTAGCATTTCAGCTTCCTCGAAAGGTGACCCCGGGATGACTCCAGCGACTGCCAGGTCGGCAGCACGTCACTCTCCTGAGATGCTATTGGGTAATCTCAATCCTGAATGCGAACATTATCTACAGACGGAGCTTGCGTAATGAAAACACGAGTTCTCAAGTTGATGATCACACATGTCGTTTTCTTCACGACGACACAATGACGTCACGGCGCAGGGGGGCGCGTGATTGCGCCACGGTGCCCCCCCCCTACCGTCCCCCAAATAGCGTCGGCACCGTATAACTGCAGCGTTTAGTTAATCTCATTCATATACATTCGTCGAGAAATTAGGACGCTGTGTGTAGCACGCGTCGAGCGCTAATATATATGCTCATAGACCCCCGGGAATAGCGATTATACATTCGGCGGCGTAGGCAAAAGGAGGCCAAAGTTTGCGGAGCGAGCGCATCATCGTTCGATCAAGTCGAGAGTTCGGCGCACGAGCGCGAGAGAAAGAAAAACGCACTCACGCGACGACACGCACACCCGCACGTAGTACTCAGTCATTCGCTGGCATCATATGGGAGGCTGCGTACTTGCCGTATGCGACGAGCACTGACGCTGAAATACCTCGAAGCGAGAATAGAAGGTTAGCAACAATGGTGCTCTCGGCGTGCTTCCCGGTTTAGGCTTTTCAGTCACTTGCTCGAACGCGCGCAATACTTTCCGCTCTACATCTGTTTGTTTGTTTTTCTTTCTTTTTTTTCAGTGCAGGTGCGAAGGTTGCTAGAGAGCTAACACCGTTGTTTTCACGTCGTCTCCATGTCCGCTTCGTGGAGAAGGCAGTTTCGCGCGTTCCTGTAATGGCTCCCACTTCCTTTCTGTTTTCCCGACTGTATTGTTTTTATTAATTTTTTTATATATCCATTCAAATGCTGCCCTCAATTACGACGAACTGGCCACGACGTACACCCTCATTATAGAGAATATCGTTAATCTAATTCGTCGGTAATCACATAATTCATCGCATACAACTGGTCTTGAGAACATCTGCACATAGAAGAAGCAATCACACACAACACAGAGTCACAGAGAAACAAACAATTCAAAGAGCAATCGCACACAACACAGAGACGCCGAGAAACAAACACTTGTGCTGTGCGTATCAATGCTTGTTTGTACGTGTACGTCAAATTTCGCGCTGCCGTTCTCAAAATGATGCACAAGCAGCCAGCTTATCAGCGCCACCAAGGCGCAAAACTCAGTGTCAAAAGCATACAATCGTTGTAAGTTTTGCCAGCGACGTCACTATTGTGCCTGGCTGCCTCCGAGCATTAACATTGGCCAATAAGCAGAAAAAAGAAAAGCAGCTGACGCAAGCTATACAGCCGCTTGTGCAGTTATTTACTACGAAAGCACTTTCGTTCCCTCGAGCTTCGATAGCGAACACGTTGGCATCGAGGTATCCCACAAGGATCAGCCCAGCAGGAACGCCGTTTCTGACCCTGACCGTGTTGAAGTAAGTACCGCTACACCAGCAGTAAAAGAAGGGCACGAAAGCTATACGCACAGGGCGGAGACAAGAGTGCTTGAACGCAGCTATAGAGGAGTTATCCAAACACGCAATGACGTCAGTGAGCCGCCCACTATTGCCACACAACTACTTCGTTCCTTCGCGCCATCGCGCCACTCTTCGCCGCGGCACTTTCAGCCTGCAAGAATCGCACGCTCGGTCTGGGCCGATGTGGATGCAGCACTCATTGACTAAAGATCGTGTACGTGCGGGCGCGTCCGCGAGTCTCGCGGTCTTGCCCTCACCAGCGAGGGTCAGCGGACCTCGGCGCGATGCGATGCGCGCCAAAGGCGTCGGCGTGCGCGCGCACGACGAAAGACGCTACGGAGCGCGATCATAACTCGATTTGCAATTATGAGTAGGCGAATTCGTTCTCGCGATGTGCGGAGAGTTCAACAGGGCACGCTGGAAATCGTACTGTTGTGGCAAAGGTGGGGTCACTTTCTCGTGCAGGCCCGGTGGCCCGGTTACCGCGCGAAGGTATAGCACTCCATACACGCTGGCGCTTCTCAAAATTAAGTGAAAAGAAGCGCCACCACGCGTTGTATTGGGAAGTTAGGGCCTCGTTTACAGCACAGGGTTTCAGAATAGAGCACTAGAATGAAAGGAACGAAGGAAAATAGGAGGACAAGATCAGCAGGAAGACTAGAATGAAAGCTGGCCCTGGTGTCTATAGGGGCAGCAATGCATGGCGCTTCAGCCAACAAGGTAATGATGGATAGTGGGCAGATTTGCCCAAGCTTTGTTCTTTAGGCTCTAGGCGCCCTGTAAGCACGTTCCGTCGCAAAATGAAATTCAACAAAAAGGTCTGCAGTCCCCCTGCACCGCCTTGACCCCTCCGAGCTCACCAGTTGAAATCAGGTGATGAGGTTCACAACGAACCATTCTTTTATCCGACGAAAAAGCAAAAAAATAAAATAAAAGAAGCCACAGGTGCGTTCGAAGCAGTAAGCATAAAGACTAGGTGAATCCACGTACTACCAACCATCCCGACTTGGGCTGGACGACCACGGAGACAGTGTTCCACAGTAAATATTGCAGAAAACCTGATGGTTCAATGGACTGATTCATTCGGCTTACAGAGTAATAACCATCATCATTATTTTCGCGGTTTTACGCCCTATACCACGGTTTGGTTGTGACAGACGCTGTTAAAGAGTCCTCCAAGTCCTCCAGAAATTTCGGTCATGTGCACCTGGGTCCTCTACTTGTACCTAAGTCTAAGTGCACGGACCTCTGGCAGTTCGCCTCCACGAAGAAACGCTCCCGCTACAACCGGGAGTCGAAATTTCCGGAGCCCGCCACTACGGCGCGTCTCACAATCATATGGCAGTCTTGGGACGTTAAACTCCACACATCATCATACCAATCATCTTCTAAGGCTGATATGGGCAGCCAGTAAGGATTACAGAACTAAAGTAGTTTCACTGATCTGTCGAACATGTGGGTTCTGTGACTTTATTAGGTAACGCAGCTGGCATGATAAGTGTTATGCCCGGAGTTGTCGTCGGCCCATAGACGTACGCGTTGGTCGCGGTAGTCCAAAAAGCTCAGACAGCCTCGAACGGTTAAAAACAAGTTTATTCCTATTCGGATGGAGGCGGCGGCCGAACTGCCGGGGGAAACGACGGTGGCTCCTCTGCGCCGAGCGGGGGAAGGGGAGGAGTCAACATCTGGAAGCAGTTTCAGCAACCGGTCCTTCGCGGGTTCGCTCGTGACGCAGGGGTGCTTGGAACACAACAATAAGATAATAGAATAGTAACTTGGGCTGGTTGGTGATTTGGCATCGACGCATCAGTGCAGTGCCGTATGAACGAAGTCTGATGAGAGGACACTACACAGGCGCTGTGTCGCCTCGCACTGCACAGCGCCTGTGTTGTGCCCTCTCATCAGTACTCGTTAGTTTCACGCTGTGAAAATATGTACGCACGATAATATATAGGACAACACAATTTCACGCAGATATGAGCATGAGCGCACAAAAGGGCGCGCACGTGCGTGCAGGAATAAACGTCTCGTAATATGCGCAATGCTTTTATCAGGTGCTAACATCAGAAGAACGGGGATGATACATAATAATAATACCAACCATTACAATTGCTGGGGTGTTACGTCTCAAACCCACCGTGTGCATATGAGAGTGCTCACTACAAAAATTTCGCCCCCCCCCCTTTCTCAGGACTCGTTAACTTGTGCCTAAATATAAGCACATGGGTCCTGAGCAGTGTGCCTCCGTCAAAACGTGACCGCCGCGCGGCCCGGATTCGAGTCCGCGACCTTCGAAACAGCAGCCTAGAAGCGCAACTACAAGAGCAACTCGTCGAGTTTGAGGTGATTGACAAGATATCCACATTATTGACGATACGACAAAGTTACGGGCAACATATCGAACAAAGAAAACAGTACGCACAGACGCACGCACGCACGCACGCACGCGCACACACACACACACACACACACACACACACACACACACACACACACACACACACACACACACACACACACACACACACACACACACACACACACACACACACACACACACACACACAAAAACGATTTACTTTCCTTCGCAGTTTAAGCATTCCGGGCATGTGGTACTTTCAGACTTCGCAGTCTGTAAGTTTTCGTGTCCCAAGGCCTGATCTATGCACGATTCGTATACGTATCAATGACCACAATAACCGCTTGACAACAACATAAAGCTATGGAATATATTGTGGCACAGTACCGAAAAGCGCAGAACAGAGTTAAAGATTACGACTCAGTATACAACCGAACCTGCAAATCTCGAAAACGGTCCTTGAAAAGCAAGCACCATATACGTATGAAGCATGCAGAGCGCTATCGCCATCAGTTTAGCGAGTCTGCAGTTTTTTTTAAAGTCACGAGGCTATTTATTGTGAGTACATTTATTGTTAGTACATTTAATATTAATACATTAGTGCGCAGCAGAACAGGCGTGGCACTCACTCTGGAACTGACAAGCAACATTTGTAAACGGGCCCAAGCAGCACAACGTCCAAGGCCACCTAACAACAAACTGGTATAGCATACGCGCCACGATTTGTTGTCTAGAGGCAACAGCGACACGAAAAACTGTTATGCCCACACAACTGGAGCATAACCGATAGCCCTAACAGGGCACGCTCACCTCGCCGCAAAGGCAACGCCCAACACTACAGCGACCGCTATAACTAGTTTATCGCGGCCGCTGTAGTGATAACTAAACGGTCATTTGATAGCCGGACAAAAACAGATCGCGGGCACTGATGTCTACAGCATGCATACAGACGCGGGCCGTTGCCGTGCAGACACGGAGATAAAGTTGCCAGGGAATCAAAAACGACAAGAAAACACGAGAACAACTCCGAAGCAAACAACGCGTGGAAGCCCCCACGAGAGAGGGAACAGTCAGTTTATATGCTAATTAGAAAGAAGCAGGGTTCGTTTGCTTCCTGAGTGCCGCTGCGCTGCCTGATAAATAAGTTGTAGCACCTCCAGGGTCGACCCCCCTCTTCCCCTCCGTCCCATCTCCGCTGGCGTCGACTCGTTCTAGGCGCGGGACGCAATGCAACCGCCGTAACAGCGCGTCTACCCGAAGGGAGGGAGGAGTAGCTTAAGAAGCTTATGCCGTGTACGCATATACGCAGCTATAGGCATGCGCATAGGCAGCAGTTTAGCGTACATGCCAGAGTGGCGGCGCGATTCAGATCTAAGCAGCGGGAGTCCCCCTAACCAGCCACCCACACATCATGGCGGCCCAGATCTGGATGGAGATCAGGCTTGATCGCGTTCTAACACGCGCGGCCAAACTCCAACACAAACTTCTGCGTAGCTGAACTATACGGTGGACACACACAGACTCACCGCCGGTATTCGCGTTTACATGGACAAACAAACAAAGAGAGAAACGCTTAGGTGCAAATTGCGGGGCGTTGTGTGTACTCTGCGTCTTCGCCACTGTAACCGCAGCTGTGCGAACACGCACTCGGGCGGTGAAGAGATTAGAGCGGTCGGCATCAATCGCATCCGGAGGTGGCGACGCGGGCGGGCAGCGGCAGCGCGGATTATACGCTAATCGATTCGATCCCAGGATAAACCAATCACGCGCGCTGCTACGTTTGTCGTGCAAACACAGCGGCGCGAGCGTATACGCGGGATTTAGAGGTGGCTGATTCTTTGTGCGGATGTCTGTGCGAGTGCTGTTAGTGTTGTTAGTCGTGTAGGTATTTAGTATGGTCAAGTCTGTCAGCGGTACTTTCGGTTATGTGCAATTTATTATTTCTAGAATGGGGCTGAACCAGGGATAAGTTATAAGGATAAACTCTAAACACCCCGTCACATCAAAATAATACACAATACTACATAGATATGTATAAAAGACTGAAATAAGAAAATACTAACAAATTTCAACATTTCTGGGTACGCTTGATGAAAACAAGGAGACAGTGAAGTACACAGAAAAACCCAGACGAAAACGGAAAACGATAAACGGTTATCTCAGCGCTTCACTGAGTCGTTGTCCTTATCAAGCGCTTCGAAAAACAAGTACGCCTTTTCCACTGTATCCAAGCAAACAGACCCCCTGAATTTTACCATTTCATTAAAGCAGTGATGTTGGCGTAGTATATTCTATTAACATAATAAAGATAATGTCACTAGACAGACAGACAGACAGACAGACAGACAGACAGACAGACAGACAGACAGACAGACAGACAGACAGACAGACAGACAGACAGACAGACAGACAGACAGATAGATAGATAGATAGATAGATAGATAGATAGATAGATAGATAGATAGATAGATAGATAGATAGATAGATAGATAAATAGACAGACAGACAGACAGACAGACAGATAGATAGATAGATAGATAGATAGATAGATAGATAGATAGATAGATAGATAGATAGATAGATAGATAGATAGATAGATAGATAGACAGACAGACAGACAGACAGACAGACAGACAGACAGACAGACAGACAGACAGACAGACAGACAGACAGACAGACAGACAGATAGATAGATAGATAGATAGATAGATAGATAGATAGATAGATAGATAGATAGATAGATAGATAGATAGATAGATAGATAGATAGATAGATAGATCAGAGTAGACCCATATATACATGCATCACCGAAGATATATAGAAAGAACAATTAGAGCAACAGGACCCTTTTCCAGCAGTTTCTCCGCCACTATCTAATTTAACTCCGCTAGACACAGCTGGTCAAGGCCCCCTCGTGGCAGAGCAGTTGACTGGTGGCTTCGTAGAACGATCCGGAATCTTTTCTCGTAACCAACCCACGAGCAAGTTTTATGACGTGCGAAAGAGCATCGAACGCGTTCGCGTGTCCGCGAATGCGCATAATATACATACACCCCGATTCAGCGGGACGTGCCACGAATGCCATCCCCGAGTGGCCCACTTAGCTGTATACCAGTAAGGATTCGCCCGTTTCGACGTCGGAGCTGTCGACTATCGCGTTGTTTTCTTCTTACTGTGTGAAAAGAACAGCCCCGATTGGCACTCGCAGCCTCAGTGACTCACCTAGTTAGGCAAATTTATAGTCACCCAAGAAAGCACTAAGCGAACGAACTCCCGGTAACACGCCGAGAGGTCACGGTACATCTTGACTTCACGTAGTGCTGCATTTAGCTATACTATACCTGCGCGAACTTTTCGTGCGGTTGGTGCAATATTAATCGCACACCGAGTGGTCGTGAATCGCGAGTCAATCGAGGTCCAGGTCACTGAAGCGGAATCAAACACTGCCTGTCTTGCAGGCGCCTTATCGGGAGAGCAAGTAATAGGTCGGTGAGACCATACGAGGCCGTAAAATATAGCTTGTCCTTGCATACAGCTGGACATTTCAATACAAGGCTGAGTTCGATGACGCTTAGAAACTTGTCTATGCGAGCGACAAAGAAGCCGCGTTGTCGTTTGAAAAGACATTCAATTAGAAACTGCCGCATACGCACATTGGTGAGTAGCACAACGATCATAATGGTGATATCTCAAGCATGGTTTATACTCACTTAGGGGGATCTAATAAGAATTGAGTTAATAAGACATTTTCAGTATTGCATAACAATAACCAAGAGAATACAACATACGTAAAATGGAAAGAGTGTAAATATTGTTTTCTCTCCTGTTCAGATAAGACAATATAGTCGTTATCTTGAACAAAAATAATAGAATTAACGTAAACGAAATGAACCGCCAACTTCGCCTTCTTTCGTAAGGCGAAAGCCCAGTATGTCTCACCACTAGCGAAAATTGATCTTTGGCGTCGGCGATGTCAACACGAATGGAACGAAAAAAATCATCAACTCGTAATTAAGGCGCCACACGATGGCATCGTGCCATCATAGACCACGAAACCTTTGCGAGATCATCACAACTTCAATATGATGCTGCTGCTTGCTAAATATGGCGTCACATAACGACGTCATCACGTGACAATGACGCTACGCCAATGGTGGACCAGATACGGAAGTAGTGCAAAACCAGACGAGATGCAGAATGTTCTCGGAAGTGGGCAAGGGAGGATCAATGGACATGTAGTCGAATCAAGTCAAGTATGTATTTTCCAACAACATCAAGTCGGGGACATCTTGAGAGAGTCCAAAGGCCCATTTGAGAGCAGCCGGCATATCAGGCATTTCCAGGCAACAGGCGTTCTTTTACGTCGACTGAGAAAAAAAAAATTAAAATGATTTCCGCTTTTGAGTCGTCTAGGGCGAATACAAAAAAGTCCCTGTAAGTTTTCCAGTCTTCCTACTGTATACACCCTGTGCTGCTGTTCATTAAAGCAGATAAATATTGATTATCTATACCACTGCTCCTTAGTGCATACAGAGACCTCGCTGAAGCAGCTGCTCTCAACCTTGATTGATTGATACGTGGGGTTTAACGTCTCAAAACCACCATATGGTTATGCTCTCAACCTTCTATCTATGTAAATACTATGAGGAAGGCGACATTCTTTCAGTCGAGGTGAGCACAAGCTCAATGTAAGCGAAGCACAAAGACGGGTGGGCATCCTATAAACAGCACCGTAATGACGTACGAACGCCGATGTGTCTCGGATCGGCAGAATACTTAAGCCGGAAAACGTGCCACCACTCTCGAGGTCGGCGCCATATCGGCATCAATAGCTTATGTCTGCACAGACATCACACGGCGTCGACATAATAAAGTGAGCGGTGATGCTGCGAAAAATATAAAAACATAGATGCAACGAGAATACTATGCAGTCTATACTTTCTCTAACTTTTCTTCAAGAATGTGGCGCTGCATATGACAGCACAACAAACCTCATGTCTATGAAGCTCATGTGAAACCTCTGTTTGTTTTGAACGATGTTCCCGGGCTCCAAAAGGAAGTCACCTTGAAAGTTAAGCATTGTGGTATTAATGTTAATGTGTCCCATGTAGCGATCGTGCCCTACAGCCGATGTATGCTGAGCATGCGCGGGATGGCCATGATTCAAACGCCGAATTCAAACACCGAGCAATGCATAACTCGGCGTTTGAATTTCATCTGAAGGAGCTAGCCCTTCATGCGACGGCGTCTGGTGCATCTGTTTAGCATTCCTTCAAGAAATGACCAGCGCCTAAGAATTACAGCAACGTGATCCCGGCTACTTCCAGCCGTCGACCATATTGAACACGGCTCACCCAAAGCCCGCGTTTATTCATTGCCCAGATGCAGAATACACATCTGACTGTACTCGACTAGGGGATCCACCACAAAGCTCGACCTCTCTTCTACCATAGCCTCTGTAAAATATTGGAGTACACACCTCTCTCTCTCTCTTTCATTGAGGAAGAATGACGTCACCCGTGGCATGTCGGCCCCGTGCCACGCTGTACCTTTCTCGTGAGGGCTATGGATTGTATTCTTCCTCGCTATGCAAGGCATGATGGGAAGCCTAATGGCAATTGAGCGTAGGCACGTAACGGGAGAGCGTATACCGATACCTGGAGGGACAGAAGCAGGTCTAGCCTGAAAGGCCGACGTTCGCAACATCACAGGTGCCCAACCTACAGGAGAACCGCGGCGTATATACGAAGAAGAGACCCCTCCAAGTCACAGCGGCCGCGTAGCCAGTCAGCTACTATGAGGCGAAGCACAAATCTTCGGAAAAACAAGTTTTCCCGCTAAAAGAAAAAAAAACAGGTCCTCAACCGAAACTCGAATTGATTCTCGGTGATATCTCCGGAGAGCCACGTCGTAAAACTCACTTCAGTGGCCGAACAGCATCGGTCTTCCGGTAATGCGACGCCAGCTTCTTAAGAGGCGTTGACACGGAGAACGCGCATTTCCGTGACCGAGGGTCTCCCACGATTATCTGGCACCCACGAACGCTTCCAGGTTTGCACCCCTTAGTGAGGAAGCGCTTTGCGAGGTAAAAGAAAAACGAACGAGGCGAAAGAGAGCGCTATATACCGTACGCAGCCGAAAGGCCGCATATATACGGCTTATCGGAAGCACGGGCGAATTTGACGACTGCTGTTTCCTCCATCAGCAGTGACCGCGCTATACAAAATCTGACGCGAAATCAGCGCAGCAGTGCCCCGCGTACGCCGTGTGATTCGCATCTGGTGATCCGAAATTTGGAGTATCGCGTGAATTTTCGCCCTCTGACTTTTTAGCTATAAGAGGCAATCTGCACATCATATCAATCATCATCGGCACTGGAATGGGGCACTGCACATGCGTTCACCATGTACACCTGTCTCTAGCTATATGGACATGAATTCCTGCATGAGTTATCGTCCCGCTACCCTGTGCAGATATCGAGTTTATGTTTCTCTCTCTTTCTTTATCATCCAATTACATCCCAATTTTTTTTCTGTTCGACCAAACTGCTCCGCATGAAAAACAGCGCAGCTAAAGCAAAGGAACTTCATGACTTCACGTTCGCGATCATCAGTCACCCTGGTAAAAATCATCATCATCATCATCATCACCATCATCATCATCATCACCATCATCACCACCACCACCACCACCACCGGCCTGACTACGCTAACTGTATGGCATGTCCGAGAAAATCACACACACTTATATATGGACCGAAAGCAGTCTGCCGCATATGCCAAGCCATTTGTGCTTGATGCACAATTCGAAATGAGGCGAGTAGCTCGATAGTGAGTTTCCGTAGTTTTTCCTTCCTTTGTACAGCAAACAATATATATATATATATATATGTAATAATGAGATATAGATATATAAATAACCAGCCGTGAGTACGGCTGGTTATTTTTTCATCCACTTTTCTTTCTTATTTACATTCCATTAGTACTAATATCTTCCCCTGTACATTCCTTGGCATTACTGCCTGTTATATCTCAATATTATTGTGTTAAAACACGGAGGAAAAACGAGCCCTTAGGTATACACTTGTTTCCCATATATATATATATATATATATATATATATATATATATATATATATATATATATATATATATATATATATATATATATATATATATATATATATATATTATCATCGATGCTCATGCTCATCTCTATCCAAATGGTGAAGTGCAGAAACTGCGTGAAAACTTGCCTGGCGTTCACGACGAAACGAGTTCCTTTCCTCGTTTATCAGATCCCGGTACTGCACCGATCACTATACGCTCACTCTCCGTTCTTTATATTTGCATCTTTCTCGATCGCGCGGACGACCCATCGGTCGTCAGCGACCTAGCAGCGCTCAAGTGATGCAAAGCATTTCCGCACCGCGGTGTAGTACTGTCTTTCGGAAAGCGTACGTAAAATAAAACAAAGTAGCGCAGCGGATGTTATACGAGCTGCCGAGAGATACGGCGTTGCCGTCAACCCAATGCCTATCAAGAGGTGCACAGGGGAGAGACGAAAAGCCGGTTGCTCCTCTAAAGCAGCATTCTCGAAATCCGCTCCCAAGCCAAGCCCAGCTTCCTAGAACACACGCGGAGTGTTCTTCCTAGTTTCGAGAGGGCGAAAGAAAGAAAAAAAGAAAGAAGGAAAGAAAGAAAGAAGGAAAGAAAGAAAGAAGGAAAGAAAGAAAGGAAGAAGCTTGCAATACATGGCAGGTATAAGAGCGGAGGAAAATTGTCTTGTCAGTGACCAGAAACGCCCGAGTTGTATATATGAGGCACAAGGTAACGAGACCAACCAAGCCTACCTTTCCCGAGTAATACACATGCGTGGTGGTCGTACGTCTTTTCTTTTTGTGCGTTGTTGCTTCCGTTTACGTTCTCTCGTTGTCTGCCGACGTCTCGCGAATGGAAAACGGGAGAAGATGCACCCAAAACGCGAGAGGTCAGAATGTGTCGGACGTGATGACAAGGGCGGTTCTGAGCTTCTTCCTTGCGAGCGGTAATGGAAGAACAAAAAATAAAAAATAAAAAGAACAAGGAGCCTCTAACACACCCATGCAAGAGTAACGACATGTCGCGGAAGCTTGCGAGCCATTCACTTCAGAAGCTGGCTGTGCCTTTTTGGACAATGAATGGAACCTCGCCTCCCCGTACCGTTTCTTTCTTTCTTTCTTTCATTCATTCGTTCTTTCTTTCTTTCTTTCTTTCTTTCTTTCTTTCTTTCTTTCTTTCTTTCTTTCTTTCTTTCTTTCTTTCTTTCTTTCTTTCTTTCTTTCTTTCTTTTCTTTTCTTTTCCTTCCTTTTCTTTCTCCCTTTCTTTCATTTTGGGGTGAGCCAGAACGCGCGTTTGAAAATATGATGCGGGGTCAAAAGCAGATGGGTTAGGCTAGACAGCCTTCGTTTCTTTGCCTCCTGATGCTTTTACTGCTATTGCTTTAGGGGCAAAGCTCCTTAAGGCGTGGGTTTGTACATACTGTGATGTATGTAGGAGTAGTAGTAGTAATAGTAGTAGTAGTAAGTAGCCCCCAGTGGCACATACCCGCTCTAGAGTGGGTATGTGCCACAAGGTATGCGGGATAGGAGATGGCGGTACTTGGAGTGTTCACTAGATGTTTGGGGTGTAGTGCAGCGTACCGGCACAATACTGCACGTGGAATAGCACAAAGGCCGCCGTCTTATGCAGGCTTAATTACGTCGCACTATGCATGATTTTTATTTTAAAAACCTGCTCGTGATTAGTTAAAAACAAAGGACATTAGCTACAATTAGCAAAGAGAAAACCACGACGGGCAATCGCCTGCAAATTATGCAAGGCTAGATCCACCGGCTACCATTACATCCTTAACCTTAACTTTAACCTTAGATGGACGCACTGACGGACGGACAGACAGACTAGCAGACGGACGGACGGACGGACGGATGGACGTGTGGCCGTACGGACGGATGAACGCACGAACAGGCAGACGGATGGACGGATTCACGGATGGACGCACGAACAGACGGGCGGACGCATGAATGGACGCACGGATGGTCGCGCGGACGGACGGAAGCACGGACGGGCTGACGGACGCTTCAGCCTACTCATCCAGCATTGACTCCGTGGATATGCTGCGATTTTTTTTAAGCAGCACAATATTGTGAAGTTCCTCCGCCTGACAGGGGAGCGACTGGTTACGCAAGCGTTACGTAAATGTAGCGTTAGAAAAGCTGTCAGCGCTGCGGCTTCACAATGGCGCTGCTAAAACAAAGAAGACAAACAAACGCCACAGTACCAGACGTCGTTAGGCGATTAAAAAGGGCGGCTCCCACAATAGGAGCATCGCGTAGGAGCTACGCCAAGGAATGTTTCATTTCTTTGTGACAGAAATTAAGACAAAAAAATCTATTCTGGGTTAGAGACGCGCAGCGCATTTGGAGAGCTAGATGAGCTCAGAAACGGCAGATAATTTTGATTAATTGAAGACAAGTGATTCAGTCTCGCGTTCGAAAATTCTCGCGAAATTAAATGGTGCTGACGAGTAGGTTTGTTGCGTATAGATGTATTTGTCAAGCTGGGCATCCTTGCTTTTGTAAGGTTGCAATGTTTTCTAAGCTTCACACTAGCCGTGTAAAGCTTGGGAAACAAGGATATCAGGGGCTTGACGTGGTCTTTTAGGCTGGTGCTAGGTCTTTCCTAGGCATAGACCGAGTAAAATCGAACCACAGCCTGTCACAAAACACTAAAGAACGTCCCAAATCCAGCGCCTTAAACTAACTTGCAGACGTGGCAGCGGCACCACCGGTAGACGCGCGGATATTTCGTCCCTCATGCTCGGCTCCGCGCCACGCCAGGCAAATTCGGTGCGGCGGCTGCGCGGGCTGTGTTCCGCTGCGTAGGCGTGGCTTGGTGGCAGCTGCTTCTCGGCGCATGCGCGGCTAGGTGAGGTGAGGTTGAACCCAGGTGGTGCGGAGCAAAGAGTTTTCTAATACACACTAGAGGGAACTCTGGCGCTAGTGTATATGGGAGCTGAAACGCACAGCGCTTCAGCGAGCACGGGAATGATGAGTAGTACACACATTTGTCTAACCTTCATACCTCTGGCTTGCTTTTGGCTCCGTGTGTATTCGTGTGGCTTGGAGCTGTTTTCTCACGAAACAAATAGCACCAAATGTTCAGCGGTTGCGCTTCACCACCTTATTCTTTTAGACTTACCTTTCCAAATCGGGTCACGAAGTTCAAAAGGGTTGAATCTTTCTTTCGAAACAAAACCGAAACACAGCAATAAACAAAGTCGCAAGTACGACTCGCCGCCCGCACGTACGAAGACTAGGCAGATGTGTGTACTACCCATAATTCCCACGGTCGCTGAACGATCGCAGTGTCTCGCTTAAAGGGGTGGTGCCACCAAATTTCAAGGCTGTTCCAAGCCTGTTGTGGGTTTCCTTTGCGTGCAAGGACTCTCCACACGAAAGGTCGGACACAAAAAAACGCGTAGTATATATTTTAATTAATTTCTAAAAGTGTAGCTGAATGCTTACGCTCGCGATCTAGGCCCATCGCTTGCGCAGCAACACGGACATTTCAGAATAGGAGACGCAACGACAGTTGCCGTGGCGTCCCTTCAGATCTGTAGTGACGTGAATGACCTCCGCCATCTCCTAAACGAGCGTAGACAACGTACCGGCAAAGCATCGGTTGCTGTATCGGTTGCATCGAGCAACAGCTCGAAGGGTCATTCGCGGACATCCGACGTTTTACCTCGAGCTCTAAGAGGTTCGCTCCTAAAAATCATCTTCACTCAGAAATTCTGTCAATCAGTGCGCACAGTGAAGGGTCCATTCATGAGTACATGACAAGAATCGGTGTGTTTGGACAGAATGATGTTAGTGTTTCTATGACGCTGTGGTAAGTACCTGAGCCCCCTTATTGCAGCTGTGCTCGAATAGTTTTCACTCGTCTCAAGTCCGAGGACAATATTGTCGTCATATAGATTGGTAAGCACCGCTTTAGCTTTTAGTGAGTTGCTTCTTTGCACTCCTCACGAAGTCTGAAGGCAACATGGGCTCCGAGTCGAGAAGACATAATGAAGGAAAAGCAGAAAGGTGAACTATAATTCTGTCTAATTTACTGGCCTATACATTACGGAACGGAAACTAAATAAGAGAAAGAGATAGAGAGAGCATGACTGCAAGTGATTTACAATTCACCTGCATAGTGCAGCCACATGTGAACACCTAAATCAGTCACCCTCAGAAGGTTCATGTGAGCTTCTTAGCTGACATCAATCGTGAAGGCCGGCTCCCGATTTTTTTTCTTCCATAAAAGGTCGATCGTCGACTTCATGCGCACAGGAGACTAACTAGAGTGTTCCCGATTGACAAATCGGCAACAAAGGCACAAACAGTGATGGGTGGTGTCTCTCCTCACAATCGCCACTAGTGCTTATTAGCGAATCAGCAACTACCATCACGTCGGCGTAGCACCCATCAGAGTTAGTCATAGTTGAGCGAAAAGCAGTGCCGTCAAGATGAGCGTTTAAAGAGAAAGAAAGATTGCACACACCGCTTCTTTGACCGGAGATATTGCCATAGCGTTTATTTCAGCGATCAACTTACGCAGCAGGTTGAAGAGCGAGTTCTTGAAAAAAAAAAAAAACACTGTCAAAGAACGGCTTCTTCGATCATCAAAGTGGGACGATAACAGCGGGTCCACTCGTGAGAAAAACTACGCCCGCGTGAGAACATCGAGAATCGGACCCCACCCAAGCATTGATAGGGAGTCCAAAGCGTATACACGCACACTTATGTACGCAGCAGGATTCAAAGCGTATTCGCCGCGACCATAATAGGATCATCCTCCCGTACTTTTTTTTCCCCCTTTATCTTTCGTTTCTTTGTCCGAGCAGTACGAGAGCACGCCGGGAATAACATCAATAAACAAAAATCACCAACATCCGGTCCACGAGAAACTGCCAAACGGGCCGCAGGTGACCAACTTGTGGCGCGCCGATGGGGGGGGCCAACCGATCCACCTAGTTTCGGACCAGAGAACGCGCGCAAACTCGAGAACATACACACATGCGCGCGCGCACAACAACACAAACACACGCGCTCGTCGCGCGATGCTCCACATAAGAACCGGTCAAGACAGTGCACCCCACAGCCAAACGTATAAACCCTGCTGTAGGCTTCGACGGTCCTTTACTTTTTTTTTGTTCGAACACACACAGGCAGGCGCACATACGCGCCACAAAAGCCGACAACGACGTCGGGATGGACGCGCGAAGCTATGTTCCGCCGATCGCCACCTCACGCATGAAAACGCGTGCGCACTACGGCTTCTATCGCAGCGGAAACCGTCTCAGACCTTCCCCCTCCATTTGCACAGTCCCATTCGAGCGCCTCGTCCGCATTCTGGTCATTTTTCTTCCCTTCTATTATTTTATGCGCTACAGAGCGTCACTACGCCAGTTGTTTTGTTTTGTTACCTTGCCGTTCGAGTATACGAGCACACCCCGACGAAGGCTCGCGTTGTCAGGCCGGACAGCGTTGTCCTCATTCGCCGACGTTGATTCTTTCCGCAAAAGCGTTTTCCTCCTCCCTCCCCGCCACTCTGAAATACGCTACCGCCGCCGCTATCTTCGGGAAGCGTTAGAGAAATACCGAGCAAGGGATGGATGGAATGAAGGAGGCGAGGAAGAACAGTCCCGGCGGTGTGTCCACGCGTAGAGAGAAACACGCGCGCACAGCATCCCGCACGTGTTCGCGAAGAAAGAGTTCCGAGCTGTCGCCCTTGGTGGTCGTCCGGAATCTATTTACGTGCCGTTGAACGACTATCGCAGGCTGCTACGTATGGACTCGATACGCGACTGCTAAGGCTAAAGCGCAAAAAAGAAAAAGAAGAAAACTTCAGTTTTACGAAGTCAGTGTGTTTAGAGGAAGTTGTTAACGATTTAGAGCACTTGGTACTCTACTATGGGAGAGCATATAACCGTCCCTTGTGCCTCATCCATCTCAGAACAAGAGCGTTGAGTGTGGTGTATAGAAAAAATGGTTCACGATTTAGAGTACTCCGTACTCTACTATGAGAAAACTTAAAGCTGTCCCTTGGGCCTGAGGCCGCACAAACGGCCCCTTACAACTGCGAACCAGGAGACTTCGGACTTTACCAATATAATACAAGAATTTTACGCGTTGATGCTGGGCGAAGCAGTGTGCATTGGATCATGATGGTGATGATGCCTCACTATGGCTGTTGAATCGTGGCCTCCGTTTTTGTTCTGAATAAGAGCCTTTTATTTTAATCTTGTTATCATTTTGTTCTGTCATATGCGTAGGTTGATGGGTAGTTAAATGTCGGTGTTCATACAGTGTTGTGGCCTTTTATTTTTAAAACCACATGCGCACTATGTATTGCGCAGAGGTTTCGCACCTGCACTTCAACTAGGGATCACGGTGAGGCGAGCGTCGACGACAACGGCCGGACGTTAAGACGCTTCGTCCCTAAAAGAAGAAAAAAAAATGCAAGTCTGTGGAGAGAGAATAACGGCAACAGATGCCGGACGCAGCTTGACACGGTATTCGGCTGCTCGCCCGAAGGTGGAAGTTGGTGATTCCTGCACAGAGCGAGCTCTAAACACCGAAAAGCAAAAGACACGCATAAGTTAAAACCAAAAAGGCCAGCTAAACGAGCACGAGCTTTCAGACACAATATAAGAAAATATGGGAAGCAATGGGAACTAGATCATCTGCGACTAATCTTTGAATTTCTTCGTTTTCGAAGAGGCCTTCGGAGAATCGAAAAATGTCAGCGCCCCATGGCGAAATAACGTTCACGGTCCTTATACAATGCCCAGAGGAAAGTTTGTGTTGCGCAGAATGTCAACATCTGATCTTTTGAGGCTCATATGGTTCACAATGATATGGTGGTTTATAGGGACATAAAACCACAGGTATTATCAATACATTGAGGTTGGATTACATTTAGAGGCTATTCTCCCCCACTCCCACGTTCCCTCGCAACGTCACAGCAATATGGATTCTGCATAACTCACAGTATATGAGTTATGCCTCCCAGCCACATGCCTTCCAGCACCGCGGTGCTGGAAGGCATGGCAAAGCCACTGCACCACCGGCTCAGTGGCTTCACCACCGCGCGCTGTCGCTTGTTTCGCTTTGCTTCGTTTACGCGATGTCGCGTTTAAGACGTCGTGGCGGGTTTCGGCCTGATTGCCCAGTCAGGGTCGCCGTCACAGCGGGTGGTGCCGCGGAGCGCACTGCGTGTGACGTGCGCGGGTGACGTGGCCGTGCCTCCTGTCCATCACGAGCGGTGCCGTCTTGATCACTTACTCCGGGCTCGCCGTTATTGCCCCGATGCAGGTCACGTGGGTGATTTAGAAAGCAGCCACGTGACAGGAAGATCATGATTTTAAAAAAAGAAAAAAGATAGAACAAAAAACACGTAGGCTATATCGCGTTCACGCACCCAAGAAGTAATGACGCAGAGGAAAAAAAAAAAAAACGGGCAATGATTTTCCGGGTTCAAATTTGACAGTGAGTAGCCGCAAAAACACACACACAATAAAATGAGAGAAATTATAATAATGAAAAGCGCATTTCGCATCTGTTGCTGAATAATATTATTGTCTGCTTGTTTACTTATCTTTGTGCTATAATGACCTGTACTATCATGATCTATATAATTATGGCATGCTGTTATTCATTCTTTTGTTCCCTCCCTCCTATGTAGTACCATGAAAAGGGTCTTTGAGGGTAAATGAATGACGACGATGACGAAAACATTTATTTCTCAATCTTTTTTTCTTAATTTACGTGAGGCTAACTTGTTGAAACCCCTTCATCTATCAACCAGTTAATGTCTTACCCCACAGAAAGAAGCATCAATTTTCATGCAGTCGTTGCTGATGATGATTATGTCACGTTGTTGATGCATGCCGCACTTTAGTCAGCAGTGGACAACGCCAACAATTGATTGATTGAGTGATTGATTGATTGATTCGGTTAGTGAGTGAGTGAGAGGGCGAGCGTGATTCTTAAGAAAGCGTAAAAACCCGCATTAACGATAAAAAAAATGGAAAAAAAGAAGTACAGCGCAACTGGCACTTGTGCACACTGTTATTCAAAACAAATGTTTTTAACACGGCATGGCCTGTTTACGCGCGCAATTTCTATTACTACGTAAACTGCAACACTGTATTCAACGTACGACGTCTGCTTAATTAAAATATAAATAACAATTATACCCTATGCTGCTAAAGCTAGTAAGTGACACGTATTAACTGCAGTTGTGTTCATTGTGTGCATTATTTATTTATTTATTTATTTATTTATTTATTTATTTATTTATTTATTTATTTATTTATTTATTTGGTTTGAGTACATAGGGAACACAAAGACAGGGGAAATAGGGAGGGAACAGGCTGACAACTGTCACCTATAGGGGCACAAAGCCTGCCTGCTCCTTCAGGAAGGAAAAACATAGAGGAAATAAGGGAAAAAAGAAGGGAAGAAAAGAGGAAAGTGTTTAAAAAAAAAAGGGGGGGGGGTGCGTACACGCTCACGCACACGCGCAGACAGTTCGCTGAGGAAGAGTGCGAGAAATTTCGGTGAGTGGAACTGAAGATAAGCACTCAAATGTATTCACATTGAAGCATGATCTGTGTTGATTGGTTTGCGTTAGTATCAATAAATGCACAAAAAAGTAGTCACGTTTTTCTTGTGACTATTTAATTTTTTTTGCATTTATTGATATTAACGCAAATCAACACAGTTCATGCTTCAATGTGAATACATTTGAGTACTTATCTTCAATTCTACTCACCGAAATTTCTCGCACTCTTCCTCAGCGAACAGTTTATAACATGAGAAATACCAATAGAGAAAACGAAGAAAAAGAACGATAAAAAAAGGCACAATGAAACTCAGATGCCTCGCAATTATACAAGTTTATATAGTGTGTGCCTGAGAGTTCGTGATGGAATTGCAATGTTGACAACAAGAGAAATAGATTACTGGAAACTAGTTTGCAGTGAGGGTTATAGCGGCACCTGAAAAAAACACCTACTTCTGATTGCAGTTGGGCAACAGTGGTTATCGTTGGCAACTTTGGCCTCGCTATCACTGCTGGTTCGGTTGGATATTATTCGTTCTACACGCAAAACTTGTTTCACCCCACCACGGTGGTCTAGTGGCTAACGTACTCGGCTACTGACCAACAGGTCGCGGGATCGAGTCTCGACTACGGCGGCTGGATTTTCGATGGAGGTGAAAGTGTTGTAGGCCCATGTGCTCAGATTTGGGCTCACGTTAAAGAATTTTAGGGTGGTCGAAATTTCCTGAGCCGTCCACTACAGCATCTCTCATAATCATATGGTGGTTTTGGGACGTTAAACCCCGCAAATCAATCAATTAACGCAAAACTTGTTTCTGATGCTCACTGTTGGAGTACGTCTAACCACACATGACTCCAGGAGTGTGTTTCTTGAGATTAAGTGTCACAGGCCGGCGAAAATTGTGGAGCTTACTCAGACTTACTAATGAAATATAGTTTCTGCTTTGGGCTCACTCTGACTCAGACTGCCCAAAATTTTTCGAAGCCGGACTGACTCGGACTCACACTCACGAAAATTTTCGTGAACTAGACTGACTCGGACTCACACTCAAGAAAAGATTACTGACCCAGACTCACTCAAACTCAAGACTCACGGCTACATCAGAGTCAGAGTGAGTCGCTAGTCCTGAAGTAGCTTTTTCGACCATGGTGCGAATGCTCTTTAACACCGTTACGTCACGTATTCGGTGCACTTGACGCCTTTTGACGTATAGTACGTTCGAATACGAGTTATGAGCGGGTGCAAACCAGTAGGGACAATTTTCTTGAAAGAGATCACAACTTATTATATATACTTATAAAAAAATTCCCTGGAACAGTTAGAGGGAGGTAAGAGTTCATGGCACTCCATTACGCAGTTCAAGCATCACATCAATATACATTCAAATGGCGTATGGAGGATGCTGCTTTTAGAGTACGTGTGAGTAGACTTGAGTATAAACGTAAATTTAGTTAAGGCTCATTGTAATGCTGAAGATTAGCCAGAGGACCATAGGTAGGCAGATAGAAGTTGAATTCACTCAGACTCGCTCGAGAAATAAGTTTTGCACTTTCGACTCACTCGAACTGAGACTGATCAAAATTTTCCTCGGTTGGACTCAATCGCACTCAAACTCACGAATATTTTTTTTCAGCCGTACTCTTTCTAACTCAACAAGATGTTACTCACCTGGAGTCACCCATACTCAAACTCACGGCTGCATCTGAGTCTGAGTGAGCTCCAGTGAGTCAACTAATGAGTGAGTTCCCCGACCTGTGCTGAGTATAAGTGTAAGTATTCCATTAAAATTCGACACAGGCTTCAACACTTCCTACGCTGGTCTAAATATCCTTGTAAAACTTTACAACACGTGAAAACAATTAAATCACAGCCTCGGAACGACTTAAAAAGAATAAGAACAAATACGCAAACAGAACGAACTAAACAGTAGGAAGCTTTAGAATAGCGTGCGCAAAGATAATGGTCCCCGCAGTCACCCGTTATTTCCGTCACTTAACGGGGGCCAGGCCAAGGTTAGCGTACGACGCACGCGCAGTGGCGACAAACGCTAACGTAAGTCTCTGCACACGCTATTCCTGAACTGTCTCACAACTGAGTCACTGAATACGTATAGTTCTCGCGTAAGGAAGGAGTGAGGGAACTGTCAGAATCCGTCGAACAGTGTCCGCCCTACCGCGACGTCTGCCCTAAATACACTGCCCACAGCCCCAAACGCAGACCTGGGCGTGTCCGTGTCACGTTGAGGAGGCGCGAGCAAGCGCGCCGCTATCACGACGGGCAGCAGCGCCGTGCAGAATAACCGCGAGGGAAGAGATGGACGCGTGTAAGATTGCGCGCGCATGCAAGAAAGCGTCTGCACCGCCAACGGCCCGCGATGAATTGAACGTGCGTGAAACGAGCGACGGCCGACTGCAAGGGCAACAGGCAGTGCTCTCATTTCCGGACAGGTCTGTATGGGAGCAGGCGAAAGAAAAAAAAAAGAATGAATTGTATAGACCTAGCCGAGAACGGAAAAGCCATTTAGGCGCACCACGGGGTTTTGGATTCGTGATGCCGATGTGAACATAAACACGCCCCCGAGGCACAACTGGGATGGGAAATGCACGTCAGATTGCTTCGGTTTGTAGGGGTCGAATATGTACAGCCACAGGTTGACGTTCATTTACGCCGAGATGCGGTTTCATCGATTGCGATCGAACGCCGCTGCGATGTTCATTTCCAAGCAAGCTAACGTCTGACCGTTTATGCATTCGTACATTGGATCATGGCTCATTGGTAGCTTGCATACAAGGATGCTGGGATTCCTGTCATGACTGAAGTGGGACGAGGCTGAAGCTCTCCGCTATGTAGCAGTTACGTTTGCGATGGGACTGTGTGAATATAAGTATTCTAGCGGCTTCCAGCAGATCATATTTATAATGTGGGTTACACGAGGTATTGCATGCTCTCGTGCAAGCGCGTGGAAATGGGTGCAAGGATTCAATCTCCACACGCCCTTCTCTTTCCCAGAAGTTGTGATTAAAAAAAAGTAGGCTAGTTATTTAGGTTCCTAGTTTCAGTTGACGGCTGTCCTGCGGAACCCTGAGGTCACCGGTAGACCTGGCCTACCGGTCCTTACGTGAGATTGAGCCATGTGCGGTACCCAGTGGCGTTCCGCGGGACACATTAAAGTTATTTTCCATTCAATTCACAATTTCTGATGTTCCACTCGGGTCCTAAATCTTGACAACAGTAGCGACATGACTAGATACTTCACTTTATTTCCATGCAATAGGTGCCAACGTCATACTCTTCAAAAGGTCAACTTAAACTTCTTTTTTATAATTATTAAAGTTTTCATTCCCGAAAAAAAAAACATTACATCGATCATTCTCACGTTAGCCCCGCCACAGTGGTCTAGTGGCTAAGGTACTCGGCTGCTGACCCGCAGGTCGCGTGTTAAATCCCGGCTGCGGCGGCTGCATTCCCGATGGAGGCGGAAATGTTGTAAGCCCGTGTGCTCAGATCTGGGTGTATGTTTAAAGAACCCCAGGTTATCGAAATTTCCGGAGCCCTCCAGTACGGCATCTCTCGTAATCATATCGTGGTTTTGGGACGTTAAACCCCACAAATTAATCATTATCACGTTTACAAGTGAATGAGATTTCAGCCCTGAACAATCTGCTGGTAACGATTTGGCCCCTGCATGATTTAAAAACTCAGGGATTGCATAGTATCGAGACACCCAGCGCTCAGAAAACGCCCGTTTCCACGTTCACAGGAAAAAAAGAAAATGTGCGGCTTTTGTATTACGTGCCCGCACGCTTTGCCTCTAATAGACTACGGGCCTCCGGTAAACAATCAAGGCGCCCATTGAAGACGCCGTACGCGTCACCCAGCGCCGTTCTTCCGCAAAAAGAAATGCACAACACGTTCGAAAAGTAGTAACAATAACGGCACCAACGCCGTCGCCTCTCGAAGCCGTCCGAAAGAAGCGATCGCAATGTAGGGCAAGGTTACAGCGCCGCCGGCCCGCGCGGGGAAGCGACACGCACCACGACGGGCACTGAAGGGGGAGCAGAGAGGAGGAAGAGCAAGGAGGATAGAAAAAAAGGAGGAGAGGGGGCATCGCGCGCGGCGCAGCAACCGGGCGCTTCGGATGCGCGGAGAAAATGCGGCGCGCGAAATCCATCCTCGCTTTGGAGAAGAAGCGCGGGCTGTGGCGACTAATGGAATTTGGTGCTTCAGTGCGAACAATCGCTCGTCGCTGAAGGCCGCCGGTGTCTTTCTCTCTCTCTCTTGGCGGTTGGACTGGTGGTCGAACAATGCCGCGTTGCCTCGTCTTCCTTAATGGTGCCGGGCTGACACAAACGCGCCGGCTAGCGCATCCCGATGAAGCGTGCAAGAGGACCAGGCGTGTATGCGCACCCCCACGGAGCGCGATGAAACGCGCGAGACATTTTTGACCGAACCACTTCCGGCTCGTACGTGTCACACCCCTTCTTTAGCGGGCCATTTATGCGTTTTCGTTTTATCTCGTATCTCTCAGCGGAAGGTGGCGTTTTCCATTTAAAGTGAGTGAGCAGTGGTAGGGCGCACTGAGTCATAGCGACCAAGAACGCTGTACAAGTAGAGAAATATAGAGTAACACGCTTCGGTAAAGACAACAGCATGACGACACGAAGAGATGGGCAAAAATTAAGAGATGACGAAGCCACTCGATTTTGCAGAGAATCCAGAAACAAAGTCGTCTTGAGGACGCCTTAATCAAGATCAAGAATAGGAAATCTGTATGGGCTGGGCATGTAGCGAGAAGGCTATCAAGATAACGGCTAGTCATTAGAGTATCAGATCAGGCTCCGAGAAAACGCAATTGAGTGGTGGGAAGGCGGGAAGTTAACGGGGGCAAATTACATTAAGATTTTTCCGGGGTAACGTGGTCGCATCAAGGACCGAACTTAATTAGTTTGAGAAGCATGGCAAACGCCTCTGAGCTGCACTGGATATAATCAAGCTGATAACTAGGATGAATTGACTGAGCACTTGGCATCTTAGAAGGAGTAAAACAACGTTAGCTTTATCAAAGCACTTTAATACTTCGCATGGTCACGAAACTGTCACGTCAGTTTCAAATGGAGCCAACGGCCGCCGCCAGAGGCGCAGCTGGGCGTGAGAGGGTAGAGTTACTGTATATGCTACCTTTAGGTAGCAACCTACCTAAAGGTAGCATATACAGTAACTTCATGAGAGGGAATACGAAGCCTGCAATAGCTGTGTTTGTGTGTGAGAGGGGCCTCGGTCTTCTAGCTTTCTAAACTTCCGCGACAGTTGTTTTACTTTCACGTAGCAATATTTCACATACAACATGTGTGAATGAGTACCTGAGTGCACGGGCATTTTTTTTTTTCGTTTGTTTGTTCCACCTCGAGCAAAAGGGGGTCTCCATCGACTGCTGTGCTTCGTTAGTTTCGACACTTTACTAGGTTCTACTTTTTAGCATTTGTCTTAAATTAGGCGCTGTGCGCTCGGACAGTGACGTTCCGTGCAGGGAATTTCCCCCTTTTCGGGGAATTTTCGCCTGACATTTTGAGCCAAAAGAAAAAAAAAGGAATCTTCGTGATATTGCGGGGAATTTCAGGAATGGTTAAATTCTCCTAAGACGACCGATAATTAGCGGCCACAGAGCGCCTTCATCTGATGTGGTCGGTTCTCACGCACGCACAACGCAAGCATTAGTCTACGAGATTTATTTCTGACGATACATTTTATTTAAATCGTTCCTATACACGCGGTGGCAGTGTATTCACCTTGATTGAGGAAGCATTTACTTGTGAAAATTACTATCTGAACTTTCTGTCACGACACATGACTGTGAACTGTGGTCAATTAAAGTGCAAAACATGGTACTAACTGTCTCCTACCGTCCTCCAAGTGGTGCTATTGCTCCATTATTAAGTTATCTTGAATTAATGGCATAGTTCGTTAACTAAAATCACTTTGATGTTGAGTTTGGTGGTGACATTATTATTATGATGATGAATAATGACTATCTAGAGGAAAAGCTAGATTTTTTATTCATGGTAATTGGCCTAGTTAATGTAATTAATTTACCCACTAGAAAAACTCGACATTCTTTATCTCTAATCAATATATTAACAAATAGAAATTATGCAAATGTGAAAGCAGGTGTTTTCGCGTGTAAGTGATCACCTATACCTATATTTCTTTGTTGCAACATATATATACGTAGTAAGAGGCCGAAATTAAAACATTTTGTCCAGAGAATTACACTGCAGAAGAAACTTTACCTTGATTTCGTAGTCAAATAGAACATACTATTGGGAGAAAGTGTTGAGGTGTTGCGACGCAAATAGGGCTTCGAAATCTTTCTTCGTGTTCTTAAACCTATATACGAAACTAGTTTTCCGGCCGTTTGCATGAAGCAAGGGCGGAAAATTCAAAATCCCTGGATAAGCTCCGAGCTTCTTTCTAGAATCGAGGAGAAGAACAAATTATACCACAGATTCATTCAGACTAGTGAGCTATTTCGCGATTTCAAATCATGTCGTAATCACTTGGATAAGGATATAAAGAAAGCTAGGCGTAGCTACTTCGTAAAATATTTCACCACCGCAGCTGGATGCTCTGAGTTTATGTGGAAAAGGCTAAACACTCTCTTAAAAGTAAACGCCCCTCCTGAAAAGATCACGAAATTAGAGATAAATGGTGAAGAGCTCTCAGGTACACTGCTTCCAAACACTTTTAATCAGCATTTTGTTAGCGTCGCAAACATTCCCGTTGGACAATGCAATGTGAATAGCCTTCCTTGCATTACAAACACATTTTTGAAGCATGTAAATGAGCTTGAAGTAACATATATAACTCATCACATAAATACCAGTAAAGCAGAAGACATAAATGACTTCCAGGTTAAACCTAAGAAGCCTGTAATTGATCTATTAGCCCCTCCTCTTTCTTACATTTTCAAGTTTTGTCCAAGAGAGACTGTCTTTCCCAGCGGAATGCAAGCGGCACGTGCGACGGTGTTATTTAAAAAAGGTAACAACAATGACATGGTAACTATCGCCAATATCCATTCTTCCAGTATTTTCAAAACTACTTGAAAAAATAATTTTCAATTGATTTACTGAATTGGAAGAAAAATATAACTTTATAATACCGTTCCATTTTGGTTTCCGCAAGTGTATTAGCACTGAACGGGCGTTATTGGCTCAAAAGACCTAATTTTAACAGCACTTCATGAAAGTAAATTACTCCTAGGAATTTTTCTTGACTTCACTAAAGCATTTGATCTTATTAATCATGCTCTTTGATTAGAAAAACTGCCACACTATGGCTACCGTTGCAATGCGGCACAACTCATAAAATCCTATGTATACATCGTATTCAGCGAGTCGATATTAACCAGAATCTCTCTGGTCCCCTCGCCGTGTCTTCAGGAGTGCCACAAGGCAGTATCTTAGGCCCATTCCTTTTTAATCTCTATATTATGATAATAATAACATGAAACTTGAGGCAGAATTTATCATTTACACTGATGATACAAGCATATTTTCAATAGAAAATTCGGTTGATGAAATAATAGATGAAGCCAACTTAACCTTACAAAAGTGAGACGAATGGGCACGTCAAAACAGTTTCAAATTAAATACAAATAAAACAAAAGCAATGTTATTTCGCAGTAAAAGAAAAAAGATTACGGTTAATAAAAATTTAACACTAAACTCCACACCCATCGCTGTCGTATCCAATTATAAAACATTAGGCGTCGTTTTTCAGGAAATATTATGCTGAGGTGCACATGTCGATTGCCTAGTAACAAAGTTCTTTCAAGTAATTAATACTGTTTACCGCAATCGTCATATAGTGCCACAGAATATTATGATGCTAATTTTCAACAGCTTGTTTCAGTCCAAACTTCATTACTGTCGTTTAGTTGGGGACACCACAACTCAAGGAAATCTACGCAGAATACACGTCCTACAAAAAAAGTTCTTACGCAGAATTGAAAATGTCCCAAATCATTTCCACACACGCGAGTATCTCTTAAAATATAGGATACTTCCAGCCACAACACCATATGATTACTGTTTGTGTAAGGCGTATAAACACGAGTTAAAAACCAAATCAGATATTTTTAGGCGTCTTTCCAGTTTACAAGAAAACACCCCTGTATAGGCAACACGTAAAAGGGAATACTAGAAAATATCTGCAGCACGAACAACATAAGAAAAACAAACGCTCAAAAATAAGTAACCAAGATTATTAAACAGATTATTTTGTGAAGGGCTACAATGAGAGAACATGTAATATAAAGCCATACACGGCTATCTTGAACTCGAGACAGATAATTCTTGAAAAACATTCTTCTGATGCCTCTCACTTTTAATTCTTGCGCACGTGTATGTTTTTTTTTCTGCAATATTTAGGGTCATGTGTGAGTAACGTTATTATAATGCGGTCTTTTTCTTTGTCTCTACAAAGGATTGCAATTTTGTAAAGTCGGACATTGTTTTTTTTTCATATATGTCTTGTATTATATACTGCAGAATTAAGCTGGTTTATTTTAACTGCATCGCTGCTGTTAAGCGCTAATGAGGGGGCCAGCGGCCTCGTCAAGCCATTTGAACGACAGCCTTTTCCGTCCACCCCTTCGTATCATTCACTGTATTGATACGGAAATAAAGTCATTGTCGTTGTCATACTTACGCGGAGCGATTTCTGGTTCACTAGCGGTGTTAGACTTGAAGCCCACAATGTGCAGTGTACTAACAGTGTATAAATTAATAAAGTCGTCGGTTTGTTGTGCGGCAGTGCAGGGGCTAGTCTTGATTTCAAAAGTCACCGGTACGGAAGACACGTGTAGTATGTGTGTGCGTGGATGGGGGCGGGAATTAGTATTGTTGTGTAGGGAATTCCGCTGGAAATTTTGACAGCGTTTACCAGAAAAAAAAAACACCCAAAATAGGGCATTTTCATGCCTCTAAACGGGAATTTATTGACGTAGTGACGGAACATCACTACGCTCGGAACAATATGCCAGTGATGATATACCTGCAAAAAGGGGCAAGCATCTCAGCTGTTGCACCCGCATTCACCCGCAAGAAATAAAGATTTACTGGTCGCACAGATAACCAATTTTTCGCGCTGAGCAGCTGTTAACTTTTCCGTTTGAATAGGAGAAGTATTTAATAAGGCATCACTGCAAGGACTACTTCTGTAGAACTATTTCGTCTATTAACCAATAAAACAAAACTGAGATGCTTTGCCAGCAATAAACTTAGTGCCGATGCAATGCCACTTTTATACAAGATGTGAGCTATCAAATTAAAATCGAGAGTAGCGACGACGTAGGAGGCATCAGTGGGTTTCATGTACACGCGCGTGCACATCGATTCGAAATTGCAATCACCCCCGTCTAGTTCAGAGCCATTCATTACATCTCGCGCTGCTCCTTGTTACACGGTAAGTCAAACGCGCCTTTTGGTTGTTGTCTTCTAAATGGAATCGTCCGTCTGTACGCGAAGCGTGTGCGGCATGGTAGTATCACACTCAGACTTCAGCTATCTTAAACAATAACCCAGCAGATACACCGAAACCACCAAACACCATGACCATCAGATCGTGTCACAGCGCTCAAAAGTTCCGGCACGCGAATGAAACCCACTGTAGTGCTGCCACCTTTGGGCCGCGAATAAAGCTGTCCTATCGCGTGACTGTGAAGTGTCGTGACCATAAGGACCGTTATTCTTAGACTTTTCACTGCACCAACTAATCTGTTCAGCGCTAATAATCCAGAACGTGACACCATGCGTTGGCTTATTCTACTCGGGCGCAGAAGAAGCCACAAAAAAAAACGCATTCTGCGCAAACTTTGTTCCTTCAAAAAGATGTAAAGCCTGAAAAAAAAAAACGTTTCATGTAGGTTGAGCGAAAAATGATACACCGAATGAATCACGAACGTAACCTTCGGTACGCAGCACTTTCACGTGTACATTATCCCACTCGACCGTGCAAGGTACAGACTCACGAATGCGTATACATATAGCTTCGCATAGCAATGACTCATAGGCGCAAGCGCAGGACATTGATGAAATGTGACCTATGCGTCACATTGCGACTACAGACAGGATGCCGAGGGGCATCGAATAGATCAGCGTGATCGAAGTGAGCCTTCGGAACCACAGCAAATGATTGAAGAAAGCGCCCAGCAACAAAGTGCGATTAGGCTCGTGGTTTAGTATAGTTCTGACGTACGTATTAACTGCGTACGAAGTTCCGCAAGTTACGTTCCCTTACGTGTCATTTCAGCATTTCAGCTCCAATTTGGATTGACAAACACGCGTTACGCCAGGCAACTCACCTTATATTTATTTACCTTATTAATCTTTTATTGTCACCAAGGTCAGAAAATAGGACACCACGCTGTTTGCGTTTCTTCCCCCCCCCCCCCCCGGTACATTTAGATCACGCACACTAAACAGAGCACGCTATGCGCTGCCCATGAATATGTCGGCATGAATTTCGTATTGGGAGTGCAAACCGGAGTTGCATCGCGGCTGGGGTACTGGGAGAGCACCGGTGTAGCCGGGATGCAGGCAAGTGGTGATGTGCACCGTGGCTCGAGAAGGGCAAGTTCCGCTACAGTCCCCAACCTGCGGCTCTTCATTTCCCTGATCATATACGTACACAAGTGTTGTCACGCATTTGCATGTTAGAGTGAGCAATGTGGGGGATTCACAGTTATCTGAGTAATATCTCGGAGCTTCGCCCATTCATCATCGATCACTTCGTGAATATGCTGTTCTTTTTTTTTAGGGGTGGGTAACCTTCTAAGGCACGACTAGCTCATGACAAAAGAGAGAAAGAGAAAAAAATGATAAAGAGAAGGCAGGGTGGTTAACTATGATTGAGCGTGGTACGTTTGCACTGAAGAAGAGAATAATACTTGGAGAGGAGGAGAGGAACGTCACTACTCCCACCCACGTAAGAGATGTTTCCCGCTTGACATCGCATAAGAGTAATCAGTGCCATGTCGGAAATTAGAGCACTGTTTCCGTTACTTTATGCAACTTGTGTGCGCTGCCTCGTGCACTACGACTACGAGCTACTGGTGTCCGCATCTTGCTCTCCAGATTCGCAGTCTCGTTTCCCCTTAGCGGCTGTCCCACTACTGTGGCATTTCGCCTCAATGTTCCCTGTGCGGTGAACTTCACGCCACACTTCTTTATCTCCTTTTCAGCAGTCTTCCAGATCCTCTTCTGCAGGGACAGCCGACCATTTCAAGCTGAGACGACTGGGAGGTCCTGCTCTCTTCTGAGGAACCTAGCAATGCAGCTTGCTGCAGTGACTCGGGCTGCTCATGTCATCGTAGCAACAAGCGTGGTCGTGTAGACGTGGCGCGGAATCGCATGGTGGTCCAGACACCCCGAGGGGTTCAAACACACTTGCGAATAAAGTTTTGCAAATAAAGGCGCACAAGAGCACTCGCCAGAGTACTGATGACTCGGCTATACTCATTCGTCCAATTATGCGGTCCCCTAGCACCAAATCTTGGCGTCACTCATTAGGTATGCATTTGGGGGTTCAGCAAGCATCAGCTCCATATCTGCTAAAATTTGTTTTTAGACCCCGCTCCATTTGGCAGCTGGGACAGCTGACGCTTGGCGTAATCACAAAGACGAAACAACGACGACATGACAATGCGAGCGGTTTCCTCTATCATTTGCGGCACACACAAGACTATAACGGTACGTAGACTACAGTCACTGTGTCTAGCGGTCATGGTGCTGCGATCGAAATGAAAAAAAAAAAAAACGTCAAGAATTTATTACCTACTACCTGTCCTATTTATCATTTATTACCTATCCTGGTTGGCGCTTATCAAGGCAGGATCACAAAGAGGTGCCGTTTATAAATCGTAGAACATTCCGTACATCATCAAAGCTTCGTTAACGTCGCCTCTGACCCACTGAAATCCTCTTACACTGTTGTTCGCGGCTTTTCTACGGAAGAATATACGGTACGTCTTATGTTCTGAGCGGAAGACAGTGCTCCGAGACTAAAGATGGCTGCATGGCGCGGGGCGTCGGTCAACTGCGCCGTTCTTCGACATCATCCTTCAATCGAGTCGGGTGGCACGGGGCCGAACCGTCACCGGGACGGCGGGAGGCGATGCGCGCGCTGCCTCCGAAAGATGGAAAAGACGCCCCGCGGGCGTCAAAGACGCGAGACGGGTCTCTGGGCGGGAGCGCGAACAATCGTGGCTGTCGTCTTCGCTGAATGCCACGAGCACTCCGCGTATCGAGACGCCCAATTGTTCGCCTTAGATTGGAAAACGCCCAAAAGCTGCAGCCTTTCGAAAGCACCGTGAATGTGTTTGTGTAGGCATCGAGGGCACGTGTCGTTAGAGGCAAGCATCGCAGCGAAAAGAAAACTGGCAGCGAGAAACGCTGCACGCGCTGCAGACAGGTCGGGTTGATCTTCACTTCCCCGGATAGCTTCCGGTGTATACGACTACAAGGGATAAATTCGGGGTCTCAAGAACGAAAGGCGAAAATCTAAGAAGTGGGGCCCGATGTGCGTTTGGAAGCGGTTGTGGAGTAACACGGGCTCAAAAAATACGAATCGCTCACCAATCAGTTATGAACGTAACGCCACTCATCACAAGTGCAGTCATTAGAACTCATCAAAAACAATTAAACGCATTAGTGTGCCAGATAAGATAGCGTTAACTCACTCACTCACTCACTCACTCACTCACTCACTCATTCACTCACTCTAGGACACGTACACGTGGGCAAGCAACAAGAATGTCTCAGCAACATCTGTGTACCTAACGGTGCTGGGTGATGACCAGTGGCCAGTGTCAAAAATGTGTTCAGCACATTAATGGACCGCGAAACAAGATCTGTAGCTTCGGGCGCCACCCCCTTACGCCATTCACTCTCAAATGGAACGAATTACCGGACGGAGGTTGTCCGTCATCCATTCTTTTCTCGTCCCGCTTCTTCGCGTTTCAGTTCCGGGTGTGTGCGGCGATGTTAGCGACCTCGCTCAGCACAGTATACGCCATATTAAATTGGGAGCTTCGTAAGATTCGACAAGCGATACAGCCGAGCCCCGCCACTAACTCTTGAGACACGCAAACACACCACGAGGGCGGCTCGCCGATATGCTAATAAGATCGCTTCGCGCGCACGCACACACACTTCGGACACATACAAAAACACACGCATACCGCGCGTAATTCATTGCCGGCGCACAGGCTTCTATTGGGTTGAACCGCCGCGCCACTCTTGTGTTGATGATATGGTACGGCAAGCGTCCGGCCGTTTCGGGCTGCGCAACGCGTCGACAGGCGCAGCCGTCAATTAATGCGACGCGCTGGCCATAAATCTGCTCGCCGGCGAACGAACAATACGGAGTGCCGACTCGACACGCTGGGCCATTTATCAGCATTAACCCTTTAATGCTTCGGACCACCTCGGTGGACGGACTGTGGCGTATACGGGTGTATAGCCCCGGTCGAGTTGCACTGACTGGCCTCGCCATGTTCTCGTACATTACCGTGTTTGCCGACGCACCGTTTATATTAAAATGCGCACTGCCTCTAACAAGTTTTTAATGGTTAACTCGGAAACGATAGCTCCACACATACATTCCAGATATAACGTAGGACGCTCACAGAATGTATGCGATTATCCAGAAGACTAACCTCTGCAATGTATAACGATATCCGGCGTTTAACGACTTAAAACGGCGACATCATTACGAGGGGCGCCGTTGTGGAGGGCTTCGCGAATTTCGACCATCTAGGGTTCTTTAACGTACACTGCAGTGACGCAGTATGCACATGCCTCTAACAACAAGCTTCCATTGAAATGTGACCACCACTGCCGGTATTGCAAACACAGTAATAGCTTCAAAAAAATAAAAAAGACACCAGTCTTTTTCAAAAAAAAAAGAAAAAGACTGGTGCCTTTTTCTTTAGTTGCTAAATTTTTTCTGTTGAAGTAATGAACCAACTAGCCCTTCAAGACGTCCTGATCAACAGTAACAGCTACACCACCGCGGCGTGCTGCATATGTTCCTAAAGTTTTTACCCTTCTCTCCCTAAGAAATGGTTTATTTCTTACTCTGTCGACACAATGTGGCGAACATTGCACTACATTTAGTTCTATCAGGACCTTGTCGTCTTACGTAGCATGCGTATGTAAGAATGCGAGGACACCAGCAGTCGTTTCAATCTGTCTTGACCCACCCGTGGCACGGCACATTTGAAATGTTTGTCAAAACACTGTTGATGTTAAGGTTTCGAAACTTCCCTCGCAATATGTGCTTTTTCGCAAAATCCTTGCACATTCAGATTTACTGTCTTTGAAAAGTAATGGTGGTGGAAAAAAATTCATTGATCAATGAGCGGAAGGAATAGAATGGGAAAGAGCAGGTGATAATGCCCCGATTACAGCACTTCAGTGATTCTGGCTGCATAATGCACACACTGCAACTGGTTTGTTGCGACACTGAAATTGTACGACGCAAGCCAGCGGGGATAATAAAAACCTCACCACCACCGCAAATCACCGGGGGAAAACAGGCAAGTATAAAAAATTCTTTCCCGGTAGTTTGACTCGTCCAATTTTCTTGTAACACGCACCAACTGGCCCGACATGTTTTTAGTGGTTTGTTACGATTGAGGCCCTGTACGAGTGCTTACTCGAGCAGTTTTTCTGTATGTTACACTCTTCTTTTTTTACTGTAATTTCATTATTAACATTTTAAGATGAGAAGAATATGTATAACTATATGCGTAATTCTTCTATTGTCATAGTCCCAGTACAATAATCGTTCACTGCTGATTGTACTATTCGACGATTGGTGCGGGTCTCAGCACATTATCCGGGCGTGTAGTTGTCTTTGCCAACCTTCTTGGAAAGCCACCACTTATAAACTGTTGGTGTATGCGTAAATCAAAAAATAATGCGGTAATTATTATTACAACACTTCAGGATGAGACAACACACCAACGCACGAATTCCTTCGCACACTCATTTCTGTGCCACCGCAAACGGTTTCTACGAAAGCAATCACGACAAGACGGCATTTGTACGAGTAATCATGGGGACATCACAAAGCGGTCATTCATTCATTAGGTCCTGTTGCGTAACGCTGTTTTGCGTAGCGCTGTTCGCCGTCTCGCAAAACAAGCCGGCCCGGAGGAATTGCTTGTGGGGAAATTGGCTCACGGACCGTCTTCTAATCTTTTTGTTGCTCCCCGCCGCTGGACGCTCGTTCTGAGAGAACTGGGGTTCCGGGCGTCAGAGCGCTGCCCGGCTGCGTTTTTCAGGGACAGCATGGCGCCTACTGACGAGGGTCATAACAGTCCCGATAATGGTGTTGCTTGAAGACGCATAGTGTAGTGCGGAGACTCTCTGTAAACAGGCTGGATGTTAAAGTACTCGGCTGCTGACCCGCAGGTCGCGGGATCGAATTCCGGCTGCGCCAGCTGCATTTTCGATGTAGGCCGAAATGCTGTAGGCCCGTGTGCTCAGATTTGGGCGTACGTTAAAAAACCCGAGGTAGTCGAAATTTCCGTAGTCCTCCTCTACGGCGTCTCTCACAACTATATGGTGCGTTTCAGATGTTAAACCCCCATAACAATCAAACAATACCTTCTAAACACTAATTGAACTATTCTTTGCTCGCTCAGCTGTAGGCCCGTAACAGAGAGGGATATATAGTTGAAAGAAAAAAAGTAAGGTTAACCAGAGGAGATCTCTAGTTGACAATTCTGTACTTGGAATGAAGAAAAAAGAGAGGCTGCGAAAGGATGAAAGAGGAAGAGAATGCACAACGACAGTGCACTTTCGTGATGGCCCTAGTTATATCCAACTCGCGAAAGCATAGCCGATACTCAATCACAGTCAGTGGTTAAGCCTGATTTCTCTAAGAAACCTCAGTACACTATACACTGATAGAACCGAGTTGCAGTCTGTGTAGGCCAGTAACAGAAATATTGCGCTGACCCAGAGACTCTGACCCCGGAACCGCGAAGAAGCACTGGGCTCAGTGAAACCGGAGCAACAGACCACGCGAGAAGCAATCGGTCTTCCGCGGCGACGGTTCCCGCTGTGTGCTGCTGTCTTCCGTCTTTCGTATACAACGGTCTTCCCGCCTTGTGTACAACGGTCTTCCTTTTCGTGCACTCTCTACTTCTTTTCGTTGCCCACTGTCGTGCACTAGCTTCGTCATCAGTCACGTGGTTGTCACGTCGCGCCTCGTTGTGTTCTTCCAATGCTACTCAGTGCAGATCGAAAAAGTAAACAAAAAGAAAAAAAAACTTTCGTCGAACAAAAGCGACACGAGGTGGCGCGCACTCGCGAGCGACGCGCCCGCGCGGAAGTGTTCCTTGCCATCCAGGAAGAGACGCGAACACGGTAGGGCACGCCTCAGCCATCTGCATCGAATTAGAACAGCCTTTATGAACGCCGAACCAATTTTGAACAAATATGACAAAAGAGAACGCGCCGGAGAAGGTAATGCACGGCCACAAAAGCGTGGCGCGCACGCGCGCGTTAACAAAGGCCGCGTATTTTGTCGGGCACGCCCACGTTCGCCTAACAGGCCGACGTCGATGGAACCACGCTTTGCTTCGCTTTCGAAGGCGCGTCGCCGTTTAGGCGCGACAACGTTCGTGGCGAGAGTTGGCGGTGAAACACTTTGAAGCGTTTCTCGCCGATCGTTCGAAAGGGGCGACACGACGCGATCAACGTTCCTGCGACAGAGTGAGGAAGTTGGCTGAAGCTATGCGAGAGAGGTTGGCTCGGGGAATGTTCTCGTCATGACAGGCGCACGTCCCTTTGATCGGCCTAGAGGGCGAACCTGGGTGTAGAAAAGGGTCACACGCAGGATTGAGGAGGCCTGGCATTTGGCGAGCAATGACCGATCCCGCCCAGACCACAGCCCGTTTTGTAAGGCCATTTGTGAGTGCATAGAGGCGGTTGCAGTTTGACGGAGGTGAAATGCTGGAGGCCCCTGCCTTGTACGATGTCAGTTAGTGCACGTTAAAGAATACGAGGCGATCGAAATTTCTGAAGCCCTCCGCAACGAAGGGCCTCATAGTCATATTGTAGTCCTCGTACGAAGAACCTTACAAATTAGTAGTGATGTACTGCAAGGCTGAATCGACTCAACGCTTGGGAGGCTAAGACCACTGGCTCATGCCAAGTTCTTAAGCACGTCGTGGTACAAGCGCTTCACACTAAAACAAGGAAGAGAGAGAGCCCTCCCTCGCCGCCATGAAACTGTCACATGGTGTGTCTGTTTCATATAGTGGTAAATATCGCATTGTTTTATTTCGTGCAATTTTTAGAGGCTAATCTCCTTAAGCCGTGGGGCCGTACATGAATGTCTCTCTTGGTACGTGACAGCCTAGTTCTATGGCTCACTCAGCAGGTACGGACGGACGCACGGACAGATAAACAGACAGACGGACTGACAGACACACAGACAAGAAGGCAAACAGACGGACGGATAGATGAACATACAGAAGGATGGACGGACGGACGAATGATTCACGGTTTACTAATAAAACCTTCCGAAGCTTCGCCCAACTCATCATCATTCTCTCCATGGATATGCTGTATTTTTTTTCCTGTTATGTACGAAATACCCCGGTATTCGTGGTCGCATGCACTAATTAACAAGGGGAAAGCCTTTTGCCCCGTTTGCGGTTAACAGCTGATCAAAACTACTCGATGCACTCGGACGAAAAGTCAGCGACCCCGCGAAAACTCCCGCATATTGATGCCAAGTGGCCTTCCAGAAGAGAACTGCGACACGCCCCCGTCGTTGACCGAGTCTCTCAGCCCCTCTCTTAAGATGCAGATCGGGTACGCAAAGAAAAACGCCCTCCGAATACCTTAGAGTTAACCAGAGAAGAGAGACACAAAAGTGCGATAAAACCTGGGTGCCCCTTCTTGGAAATTCATTCATTCCTCTGCGACTTCTTATGGGCGCGGTTTCGTGCGCCACAAACTCAGCGAGCGGAGCAACGGTACACACCACACACAGAGTACCATGTGTCGGCTAAAACTGCTTGCTTCTTTCTTTCTTTCCTTCTTTCTTTCTTTCATTCTTTCATTCATTCATTCATTCTTTCTTTCTTTTTTTCTTTCTTTCTTTCTTTCTTTCTTTCTTTCTTTCTCTCTTTCTTTCTTTCTTTCTTTCTTTCTTTCTTTCTTTCTTTCTTTGCGGGCGACGAGGAAAGAGCGAGATAAGCAATGTGGCTTGACCATTGATGTCGTTCTTTTTGAAGCGGCGAACCACGAGGAACCAAGCATAGAGACGTACTCACGGCAGCAACAGCCCTGCTGTTCAGGCTCACTCAACGCTACACTTACGGCTACAACTGTACTGTTCCACGGCGGCGAGGAAATGGGCGGTGTACGACGACAACGGCACTTCCGCCCGCAGGCCGACCGTTCGAACGGGTCAAAGTTCATCCGCGGTGAAGATAGAGACCGCGAACGAGCGCACGCACGTGTATACGAGCGCGTGCTGTATGTAGCCGCCCAATTTCGGGTCGAGATATCTGTCCCGTCGGCAGCGTCGGTTCGCGTGCTCGCTTTTAAGAGGGCAGCACTGCCGCCTTCCCAGCGGGCGGTGCGATCCACCCGCCCCGACCTTAACTGCCCGACGACTTATTTCAGCGAGCATAAGGGGCATGGCCTCGTGTGATGTTCAATGGCCGGCCACTCTTTCGGCACTATAGGGCTCACTGCTCACGAGCGCGCACTTCAAAGGGGCGCGTCTTGTCATCGACCGTCAGTATAGGCGTATCCATGCGTGGTTAAGCGCTGATGTGCAGTGCATACCATCGGCGTAATAACGGTGCCACATATTTCGTGATTAACGGTTTTGATGATTTGAAGGGAAAGAGATACACGCCCTTAACGAGAGATGACGTGGAGCGAAGAATTTCTCCATAGTCGAAGCGCGCGGAAAAGAACTGACGGGACAACCTCCGCGTTCTTTTCTGAGTACATGTTGTCTAGAGCGCTGCTATGTGTACAACGTAGTTCGCTTTGTCGTTACTGTGATGATCTATCTAGACTGGTTGAACTAGCCTGGATATGCGCCAAGACGTCTCTTTACCCCGTATAAGCATATATGTCACCGGAGTACTTTCGAACATGCTTGCACACCGGAAGCCTTCTTTATCGTGAATCACACTTGAGCATTACGCTTACGTTAAAATGCCCCAAGGCGCTGCCATTCTGGAAGATGCCAGTGCGACTCAGCTTCCGCGAATTGCCGGAACAGTTGACATATCGATCGCACGTGTTGTCAAGGACCGCAATGGGAATATGTGCGAGACTGCACTGCTCGACATCTTTCCGAAACTTTGGGAGGTCATCTTCGCCCCCTTTCGCGAACACCATATTGAAAAAAAGAAACAAAAGAAAGAGGAAAAGAAAGCTTCAACACGCACTGCCTCCACTAACGCGATAAGGGGCCCCTGCCAGAATCAAACAGTGAACGTCCTAAATCCCACTTGCAGCATCTGATATTACGTGGCTGGTTATCGATCCCCATATTTCACTGGGCACCCGCAAAGTGGTATCCGGCATTCCCTTACACGTCGCTCTCTCTGTCTCGCTTTTTACGGCTTCTGCAGCTGCATTCGAGCCGGACGTAGACATGCTGGTATAGGAAAAACGGGGTGCGCAACAGTGTCGCCTTTATCAGCAGCATTACCGCAAACGCATACAACGCAAAGTGCACGGCGAGCACGACTTCTCTGTCGCTGCGTGCAGGCAACGTAGAAAGGGCTCGACACGTCTCCCTACCGAACGCCGGCGCGAGATCTCTTCGATCGACCACCGGGGCAATCAATTTGTGCGGCCTATACAGAGACGCAAATGCACTTATGTATACGGCGCGTGCATCCGTCACCATGATTCTTTTTCGCGAACGTTCGAAATAGAAGGGTCGCAGCGGTTGCCGGACGTGACGCGGGGAGACGGCGCTTTCGGTACCAGGCGGGGAGACGCCATTGACGGAGCGGAAACGAAATTCCGGGTGTCGCGCTTAGGACCCTTATCATCGGTAGAACAGGATCGCTATCGACGAAACGGCCCTCATCATAATTTGACTGGATCCGTTTACTGGGACCTCGACACGTCTCCGCGTTCACTTATTCAGTCCACTCGCGTATATGTTTCATGTATACCCATTGCTCGTGGGAAAAACACTGCCTGCGCGTTAGCATTGAGAGGGCTGGATACACCCAACATTGTGTTGTGCCGATGCGAAGTACTTGGTATGCTGCCGGCGATGCTCAGACTTCGAGAGCTCCGGTGATACAAGCGGGGTATATAGGATAGTGCGCCGCCAACTCATTTGACAAGTTTATTTCTTACAGAGAAAGTCATCTCCTTATATCTTCTGATGAATGTGGCATGCATGTAAATATCGTAACATGGTGTTGCTGACAGTATCACATTATCTGTAGATCAATAGAGCAAGGGCATCTAGCGCTAGAACTTCTCGTATTTTGCATTTCCGAAGGAGGCGGAAATGTTGTAGGCCCGTGTGCTCAGATTTGGGTGCACGTTAAAGAACCCCAGGTGGTCTAAATTTCCGGAGCCCTCCACTACGGCGTCTCTCATAATCATATAGTGGTTTTGGAACGTTACACCCCACATATCAATCAACTTCTCGTATTTAAGATAGTAGTGAAGGTTTTTGGCCAGTAGAGTACGAATCATGTCATGTACGGTATAACGTACAAATCAATATCTCAAATCAGAACGAAGGTAAAGTGTCGTCGATTCTGCCAATATCGCCGAATTGCGTTCCGCGTACAAGAACCGGGTCTTCCGAAAAAAAAAAAAACATGTGCCGTGCATGCGCATCCACGGTAACGGTTGTGTCTGCGAAGTACTAAAGCGATGAAGCAAAAAAATCGAGAAATATGCGGCGAAAACCGCTTCTTTTACCAGCACGGTTAACGTCAAAAGTGTCGCGCTTCCATACAAATGACCGAAGCTCCTTGAGCCTATAACACAATACAGACACCATAGTGTCACGTAAAATGCAAACCTAATTATACAAAGCACTATATGGTAAAATGAAACCATCACGTCGAGCTTCTGCACCGATTCGGGGCGAGGCAGGGAATCACAGTTGCTTTGCGAAGAGCATATTCGTTGAGGAGACGCTAAATTGCTTCCTCGCACAAATATGTTATTGCAATACTTGATTTGCTGATGTGCGGCAATATTCCTGAATATTTCCGGAATGTAAGCGTCTTGGATAACACACGTCACAGTATATAGTGCACAAGTAAAATGTACGACAAAGGCCTCTGAGGGCGGAGGAGGAAAAGCTGTGAATAGGAGGACAGCGAGGTCAGGTGGCCCTTAAATTGGCTACACTTGGCCCCTACTTCCCCGCCCCCGGCGCTGGATAGCAAACCAGATGCCAATATCTGGTTAACCTCCCGGCCTTTCCTTTCTCACTCACTCTCTCTCTCTCTCTCTCTCTCTCTCTCTCTCTACACTTGGCATTCTAAGGCGAGTGAAAAAAATAAAAAAATTGGGAGGAGTTTGTAAAAAAACAAAGTAAATGAAAAAGAAACATTCCTCGCTAAAAGGCAGAGTGATCGAGAAAGCATTGGTATAATTAATTAGTTAACTGAGACTTAATATCCCAAAACCACGATATGATTATGAAGGCTCCTGGAATTTCCACAACCTGGGGTTGTCCAACGCGCACCTAAATCTATAAGCACACGGGCCTACAACATTTCCGCCTCCATCGGAAATGCAGCCGCCGCGGCCGGGATTCAAACCCACGAGAAAGAACATTGTGTTCATTCAAACAATAAAGCAAAGTCGCCACCATATACCGCAGTGCCCGCAGACAAGCGTAAAGTAGAGCTTACTATGACTCACACATAGTGCCTTTGCTCCATTTTTTTTTTTGTCATCGCGGCCACCTTGCGGTTAACCGAATGAAGGGGATCAGTTAATTATTCGCGACGCTTAAGCTATCTGACCTCGTCCACGTAACTCCCTCACTTAATCCCCACAGTCTCAATTTTCCTGGAGTCCACCACGTATCTTTCAGTAGCCTTTGCCTGGTCGGTGTTTACTAATCTATCTGCGTATCTCTCGCATCACAGATGAACTGTTCCGCGCAAGCCGGCATGGTAGCCCGACTCTCACACCGAAATCGCTCTTTTTGTCGGCTATACAGTTCCCGAGCGTTCCGTTGATATAGCAACGTGAGCCGACTGGGAGAGCTCGACCGAGAAAAAGAAGAATCTCGCCACGTTTAAGCGATAACGCGATGCCAGTCGCGCTGATTAATGGTTCCCCATCTCCTTATCTCATCTCAGATAAGTGCGAGAATGAGGTAATGAATGCCGCAACAAACGAAACGTGAGAAGGCTCAGAGTCACGTCAGCAAATAGTAAATTGCGGGCATTTGTGGCACTGCTGTTTTCTTATTTATTGACTCAATTGTTTTTTTCTTTTTTTTGGGGTTCCACCCATATCCCCGCCTCAACAAAACTCAGCGGCTATAGAGCAGAGTCGTTTGCTGATACGCTGAGATCAAACACCCGCGCTCTTTCGGCTGGGTTCTTATGCAACGCCTCTGCAATATATGCAACGTAAACACTGACTTCAATCGGCTAATGCACTACCACGTAAGTAACAATGGTGTACGGTCCCCCCGGGAGTGGAACAGGTGCCATACTATACACATGCGTGCAAGTGGTTTATAGCCATATTCTTGCATTCAGGTTTTGCGAAAATCGGTGTCTATGTTGATACTGATCGTCCTAAAAAGCAACGACAAACACGCCTATCAATTAAGTTTGTCTAGACTTCGAAAGAGCAGCAAATTCATCTAACCAAAAGAGTCTGCAGAATATAAGAGATAGAGAGAGGCATAGAAAGGCAGGGTGGTGAACCGGGTTGTAATCGATTCACTACCCTACAGTGGGGGAGGAAAATAATAGAAAGAGAAGGAGGAAAAGGATAACGAGCGATACGCGGAACCACGTAGATTTCGCCTAAAGTTTCAGGTGTCAAATAAACGTGCACGAAGTTGTTTGGCATCTTTATTTACATAAAGACGGTTACAAGAGTGTTGCGGAGAGGTTATATCCACAGCTCTGCTCTGGTGTGAGAAAAATGTAGAGCAGATTAGCTCTCAAGGCTACGTGTTTGATACCTGTGCCTTTCCAGTTCTAGTCTTGCTCATACCGAAAACTCCATCACATAGATCATGTAGAGACTCGAATTTCTCAAGTGCGTATTCGTATTCGTGTAATCTTATTCTTCAACTACTGAGTAGATGTAACGGAAACAACCCATCTAACAGAGCGCACGGACAACAATAAATACTATGTAATTTGCATTAGCTACTTCACGAGCCATGATTATGATGAATCAACCTATTCACAAGACAAAATCAGGCCAACATATAAACTGCGTCATTTTTTCTGTGCACGTGACTATGTCTTTTGTGCGCTACAGCAACAATATCGTAAATACCAGGAAACATGATCACTTTACGACGTTTTCCTTTCTTTTTTCCTCACACGCGATAGAGATCCCTTCCACACTCCGAAGAACATTAGGTGGAGGCCTCACTTCGATGGCGGCGAAATCTATGGAAGCCGCGAAGTATACTGTGCGACATCATCGCACGCTAAACTAAACTAGACTGTCGAAATTTCAACAGCCCTACACTATAGCGTGCCTCATAATCAAATCGTGGTTGTCGAGCGTCAACACCTCCCCCCCCTCCTGGACTGCACAAAATATCAATAAAAACTTCAAGCTTATTGTTCATTTCAGGCATTTTTTGCATTGTTTCCAGTGCTCGCGAGTTGTGCACAACGCTTGTTCACTAAAGTGCTATTATAATGCATGCTAGTTCACTTACGCGTCCCCGTAAATCCAACTGTTCGTCTCAGTTCGTGCTAAACTATTCCTTCTATATGGAATGGGAACTCGTCGTCAGTTTACAATATTACGAAGTTTAAGGGCTACACAGCTGCTTGCTTCAAGCCAGCAAACATTACGCTATTTCGCCTCGCAATAAACAAAGCCTGCTTCTGCAGCGAACCCGCCTTCTAAAAGCGCCTCTCGTTAGCCCAGCGCAGCGGGACGTTAATCGTAATTGATGGCAGGCGACAACGCGGTAGCCCTCAACGGCCACGCGGAAAATACAACACTCCAGTGTCATTACAGCGCGAGGCCTTCATCATTACGCTCCTTAACTTAACGTGACCAAGGCTGGCGGGCACACATCGTCGGAGGCCACGCACGTCTCTTAAACATGATTATTATTCGCGGTTGGGGAAGAGCATGCTCAGTTGACAGTCACTTTTAATTGGGGCCTACGCGCGAATGCGCCGCCGCTTCTCAGGTACGGCGTTGGCGGGGTTTTTTTATTCCGCACGCTGCGCACCTGAACTAAAGCCTCGGATGAAGTGCTGACAAAAAGCACCAAGACGTCCGGCCGATCAGACACGCGCGACTGCACACGGCGCGTCCTTCGTCACTCGCGATGTCGCATACCTGCCCAAGCTTTGCGCGGGGCGCGTGCCAAAGCAAACACAGCTCGCATGTTGAGGTGGCTCCACAGTCTTCGGGGCCAACGGTGGCGACAAAGCCGGTCATTATGTGAGCGGTATGGCGCCAGCGGCCCGTACTACATCGTTGCTTGCGGAGCGTCGCACATGCACGCCCGAAAGGCGCGCGTATAAGGTTGAGAATGTGCGAAAACAAAACGCGCTGCGCACGCGAACTTCAATGAAACTGCAGCGAGGGCCCCAAGGTTAATTGCATTAAATGCGCCGCTCGTAATAAGAACCGGCTCTCTAATCTCGAAGGCAACGAGGGGAAAGTTTCGAACGAAGCAAAGCCTGTTGCCGTGTTTGCTCGACTGGTCATCTATACATGTCTGCATTCAGGCACAAAGGCGTTGCACGCAAGCGGCAGAGAGTCTGAATAACGAGACTCCCATATATGTATTACAACAACCCCTTGCTATGCGGACCAAAGCAAAATCTTCGACACACACACGCACAAAAAATATATTCGACGTATTATAGCCTATCGCGATGAATCAGTCCTTGTAAACAACGAAGTGGCATGTAGTTAGAAGATAGATATGAAATAGGAGCACCGTGTGTTGCAAAAGCAACTCCAAATCTCGGGATGCATGAAAATATGGAGGCGTTACTGTTGTTTTCAACTGTAGGCTTCTCTCTACCATTTACTCAACCTTGAACTATTTTGATGCGCCCGCGTTTACAAAACGCGGCATGCTCATAGACGCGTTTCTATTATGGTTCCCAAAAACGTAAGCACCATTCCTTTATCACTTGTGTTCATCGCCCCCCCCCCCCTTTTTTTAGTAATGTGACGTTCAAAACATGCCAGTATTCTAAATGGCACAGAATTTAGTTCGCACACAAACACACACAAAAAGCTTAATATTAGAAAGCATTAAAAATTTCGCACACAGAAAATAATGCCGTTGGTGATAAGAGAAATGAATAAAAAGCAACGACGAGTGCCAGTCACATAAGAACACCAAAGTCCTCTCATAGTAAAACAGTGTCACATGGTTTGTATACTGCTTTTGCTTCGGAAATACACGCACTTCCTTTTCACAATCTTAACAAGGTGTGAGTATTGAAAGAATCCACTTAACCACGTTACGATGGTAAAAAACAAGTTGCGGAAATGTCGATCATCTGCAGCAGGATAAATATTGAATTAGGACATAAGATGAATCTTCAGTGCCTGGTGGAAACAAGTCTCATTACGGTCGTGGTGTATCTTTCAACATTGTCGATGTCACAATTTCTTTTTATTGCGATCACATTTATATGGACACTCTCGGCTGGATTGACGTCGACATCGGCGTCGTCAATCACCGTATATATATATATATATATATATATATATATATATATATATACCACTTTTCTTTTTTCTCATTTACATTACAATTGGCCTAATAACTTCCCCTATACCTTCCTTTATCTCATTAATATTGTGTAAAACACGAAAAACGAGCCCTTAAGTATACACTTGTTTCCCTTATTCCTTAACGAGGGTCTCGTACTGGCAGACTTGGTGCCTCTAGGTTGTATACGGTGAACTATTGGTAAGCTGCCAGTTAGTAATAAGTTCACGTGCTACGTGACGCCAAACAGGCTCATAAAGAGTGTACCACACTTCCCGCCATGGCTACTAGTGGCGCTGACGGACACTCCCACGTTTAAATTGACATAGATACGCAATAAAGTGGCTGGGGGAATGGCTGTCGTGGTAGCTCAGTGGTAGAGAATCGAACGCGTTATTCGAAGGTCGCAGGTTCGGATCCTGCCCACGGCAAGTTATCATTTCACCCACTTTTCTTTCTTCTCATTTACATTACAATTGGCCTAATAACTTCCCCTATACCTTCCTTGGCACATTGTCTGTTATATCTCATTAATATTTTGTAAAACACGAAAAACGAGCTCATAAGTATACACTTGTTTCTTATATATATATATATATATATATATATATATATATATATATATATATATATATATATATATATATATATATATATATATATATGAAAACGCAAGCAAAATAATCCGGAAAACGGCTCAGGCACGTAGAAACCAACGTGGAACCTCTGAAGTATGAGTGCGAGGCGTTAACCACTGAGCTACAAAGGAGCACCCCTTCAAAGTTCAAACGGCAAGCTATTTATATCTACCACTTACCGCTAGTGACAGGCATCGCGGGGAACTATCGTGTTTTCAGCATTATCAGCAAGATGGCGCGATGAGCACGCGTCGCCACATCGTGACGACGCGGAAGCGCGCGTTTTCATCTCCCACGCGTACCTTGCTCCGCGGAGCGGAGGGGGGTGGACGCTCACTCGCGCGTCTTTATCTCACGGTGAAGAGGATCAGACGCCTTGGCTGGCCTTGGGCTTTCACCGGAACGATTCTGTTGTAGTTACCGTGTGCCACAAAGGTCACTGCAATCGTCGCACAGTCTCCGTTTGCGAAAAGAGCGCGCTTTTCAGACACAACGAAGTAACAACTGAGACGCTTCCTTGTTTTCATCTGAGCCTGCAAGTACGTTTCGCGCGTCATTTGAGCGTAGAAAACGCGGGAAACGTTTCGATCTACTTGCCAATCGGCGCGTGACCTTCCTATTTGTTGCTGTCGCGTTCATTGCTTTGCATTTGCGGCAATGCTGTGACTTGATTATTTATTTAATCATGAAATACTTGTCAAGTAACAACATGACTACATGCTACGCTCATGATGCACTCGTGGCCATTTTGCTAGCTTCAATTGCACCAAATTCGCCCCGCCGCGGTGGTCTAGTGGCTACGGTACTCGGCTGCTGACCCGCAGGTCGCGGGATCGAATCCCGGCTGTGGCGGCTGCATTTCCGATGGAGGCGGAAATGTTGTAGGCCCGTGTACTCAGATTTGGGTGCACGTTAAAGAACCCCAGGTGGTCAAAATTTCCAGAGCCCTCCACTACGGCGTCTCTCATAATCATATGGTGGTTTTGGGACGTTAAACCCTACAAATCTAATCTAAAACTCTAACATCCCCGCGAAGGTTTGCAAGCTGCAGCAGTTTACACCATCCAATTAGGATCATTAATGACACATGCTCTAATGAAAGCAGCACATAATCGCTATTTTATATAGCCATTCAACAGCGCAAACTTAGCATCATAAAACTCAATCTGACACGAATAATGCTAAAAGACTGCTATCCTACGAAAGATAATGACAAACAGCTGATCATGCTATATGCCTGCGCGTTATATGGCTCGTCCTATACTCACGTACATATGACCTCAAATATTATGCCTGTCGTATATTTATAGCAGTACGCACAAGTCGGCAACGTCCAAAACAGTTACCCTACATTTTTACACAAGAATATTATCTATTATTGAACAAATTCTGAAACATAGACGCCAGAAGACGAGTTGTTTAGGGTAACAGAAATGCTTTGTCGCCACAAGTACTATTTATAGGTTACTGCATAGCCCCCAACACATATAGAATACGGCCGTCCATGAAAAAAAAACGAAAGTAGAAGTTCGGAAGACGTAAGTAGAATATAAAAGCTCAACCCAACAACTGATCGATGTGTTTTTCGTCGAAGGGCTACATCAGACCGAACTGCATTGAACTCCTGCTAGTAGCAACTAATAAAATCACGCAAAACGCGACTTACAACCTTTAGCAAACTCAGGCGGTCAGGCAGAGAAGGTGCGCCTAACAGTAAATTAACAGCGGGGCGTGTTAATTATAAGAGCTTCCCATGCTCTTGATATTGCAGGCACGCACGTCTCCGATAATGAAGAAACCGAACGAGCCTTCTGTAATTACAACGTCAAGAACTAGCTCGTGCTTCCGAGCGGAGCCATAGCTAATAGAAATATTACCCTTACAGCCGGAGGTGAAAATAAAGAGAGGTAAAAAAACGTGGAATGCTTGCAGAGTTGACGGGTATATTTCACTACCGGAGGAAGTATAAATAGCCTAGCAATTCTTGGCTCACGGAACAAAAGAAAGAAAGAAAGAAAGAAAGAAAGAGAGAAAGGAAGAAAGAAAGAAACAAAGGAAGAAATAAAGAACGCTGTGGGCGATGACAAAGGACACTCCATCTACGGCAGAATGCAGTCGAAATGGCTTGTTCACGAACAAAGCACTGCCGCAACAGGTGTGTAAACCACTTTTTATACTTTAAGAGCGAAACATGCATTAGTTGTGAAGCCCTGCGCGTTAAGCTAAAAAAGAATAACAG